>NC_072467.1:3587360-3784860 GCF_027596085.1 Anoplopoma fimbria | reverse complement strand
GTTTAATTAGCTGTCTGTTTGCTTGCACTGCTGGGCAACTTGAACTTTTGCTACCTTTTATACTTAAAAAGTTGCTCGGCAAAGTAAGTTGTGGTGTCAGAAGTGAAAAGTGCAATGTTTCCATTTTAAATGGAGTAAAAACTATACGGCCTCATTAAAAGGTAATATTCAGGTAAAGTAAATGTACCTCGAAATTCTATTTCATCCACGACGGGTGAAGATGTTGCCTCAAAATGATAACGGCAAATCCTTGATGAGAAATAGAGATTGAAGCTATTTGCGATGAAGGAAATGAGGCAGATATATTAAAAAAAGCACTTTCCCGCAGGGATTATCTTCAAAAAATGTATTGTGTCTTATTGCTGAGCTATTTAGGGATGTTGCATCCAGTGATCTTATACAATGAGCTCTTTGACTGATGTATAAACCCTGGATTCTTGACATTTCGTTTTCCTAAGAGGGTTGCAGGTTCGTTGCCTCTTTTTCCACATCCTAGCAATATGTTATAATGTGGCTTGATGTCAGGGGAGTTCATTTTCAATTTGGACCCTGTTCTGAAAGCATCTAAGAGCGGCTAGTGTAAAGCAATGGGCTTTTATAGTCCCTTCAAAGAGATAGAAACATTCCATTATAGAAAAGTATCGATCAGTCTATATTTATGGTGAATATTTGTTATAAAGAACATAATTAAAGGTGTGTTACAGGCCGATTAAGAATAAATTGCTTATATAAACCATATGTTACCCTGTATGTTGCACATCATTTGATAGTGAAATATCCATGTGCGTGTGTTTCCTAGGCTCTGGAGTTTGTAAGAGCCTCCCTCACTAAGGTGGACGACACGGAGTTCATCTGTCCAGACGGATCTTACGCGCTGCAGGACGACAGCCCGCTCGCAATCGCTGGAGTCATAGGTGGATCCTTCAGCAGCGTCTCCATACAGGTAACAAGCAGCATGCGGGTACAGGAGTATAAATACAAACACACTGTACCATCATCATCTTTAACTTGAACTCGGTGGCTTCTTCTCTCATCTTTTACTCATGACCAAGCGTGCAGAAGCTCACTTCCAGTGATATGGCAGTGCAAGTCCATGTCCGTGTACGAGTGTGTGTGTGTGTGTGTGTGTGTAAGTGTGTGTATACTTATTTCTTAAAATCAAGTTTTCCATTGGTGTGTTCTTGTGTGTCTCCCCGGCTCTTGTGGCTCTTGTCACAGAGCTGGGTAATTTGCATAGTTTAGCATAAAACCTCCCTCTCCCTTACTGCTCTGTGACTGCACAAAAGCATCCTCCTATCAGTCCTTAAATCCCTAATCTCTGCAACTGTCTCTCTGTCTTCCCTTTCTCATCCTCTCTTTTTCTCTCTCTTGCTATTTTATGTAGTTCTCTTTTTTTCTCTCCCTTAAATCTTTCCTCTCTTCTTTCTCATCACTGCCTAGTTCTGTTTTTTCTCCTTTATATGCATTCAGAGGCATCCCTCGCGGCTATTTGTGGAGAACTCAGTGTATGCTGACCTCAGCCCCCTTTTTACTCTTCCTCCTCCTTTCTGGGGCAGCCATTGTTAACACATCTGCTCCGTCTCTTGTCCTTCATCACACATAATTACCCCTTGTTTCCTTGCAGCTCATTCTTGTTGCCCTTTGTTGCCGTAGCTGTTGTTTTTTACCTGTCTTTTTCCGAGGGCAGCACTGTTCACAGGAGCCGAACTGTGCTCTGCCTTCTGATCTCTTGCCAGAGAAGCTAACCCAGCTACTCCTTCATGTCTGTTGCTTCTAAATGAAGTAATAGGGAATTATTTTTTGTTTAACCATGCACAACTTAACTCCAATGTTTTGAGGGCATTCACATCGCAGGCATCATTCCTCCCCGTCGTTCATACACGTGTGCATGTGTATGTGTCTCTGTGTGTGACTTGCATTCCAAGCAGAAAACACACAGCAGCCATCCACTGCACCAATTTTTTCCTCCTTCCCTTTCATTTTTTTTACTCGTCTCTCATATTCAACCCATTCAGTACATCTCCCTTCCCTCTCTCTCTCTCTCTCTCTCTCTCTCTCTTCTTTCACAGAAAGGGAGCAGCATTCACTAACAGAGTAAACTCTCCATGTCCCTACTGACAGGCCTCTTAGTTAGCTGTAGTCAGTGCTCAGTGGCAGGTAATAGAGCAATGCGGTTACATTTTGCAGCGTGACCTTCCCTGACATTTAAGTCAACTGCCATCTTAAAACCATAAAAACCTCCCTGAAAGTACTATAAGCGTGTTTGTGTGTGGGTAAGTCAATGCAGGTGCCTGTGTATGTGTGGATCGTTTTTCGTGCACATCAGTGTATAGGTACAAGTGTGTGTTCTAATCTTCTGCATTATTAGTCTAATGACATTCTGACATGTTGTCAAAACAGCTCATCAAAAGAGCTATGAATGAAATATAGAAAAGCCCAGAATGATGCGCTCTAAAAGGATTAAACTGAGAATAGCTGTGTAGATTCTGTTTATTTTTGCGCGTGTTTGAATATGAATGTTTACACGTCTTTGTGCGCATGAGAATGCGTAGCAATTGTATTTGTGCTGCCGTCTGTGACTAAAACTGTAATGAAGAGAACATGACCAAACCCCAATCAACAGTAAAAGGGAATATTATATGGACATCAGTAGACCCTAGATGATGTCCATCACTAATGCATGAGTCAGTGATTTATTGAACTTCTATGTGTGTGTCAGTGTTCGTGTGTGCATGCATGATGTGTGCTATTTTGTGTTTCTCCATGTGCATATATATGCCTACGATTGCTGCATTGTCTTTTATCTTCAGAAAATCACATTATGCATGAAGTGATTCCCATCAGCAGCAACCTTCTAAATATGTTCTCATTTTTCCTTTGAGGAATAAAAGAATGAATTCCATAATTTTTTGCGGGTCTTATTTTATTTAGTTTTTGGCAATGTGCCAGTCATTTTAGATCAGTCTTTTATGGTTGTAGACCTTTTATTACTTGGAGCTTGACACACACGGTTATCTGCTCTCCAACACAGTCAAAGGGGAAATTTTACAAAAACCTCCAAAACAACAACCCTACCCCTGCAGTTTATTGCAGTTAATAATATTGTACTTGATATGTTTTTGACATTATTTTCTCTGCTGGCTGACAGTCCTTAGGCATCTTATATTGCCAGCTACCAAGAAGAAACTTATTTTACAAAGACACTGACTGATTTTTTTTGTTGTCTGCCTTTGCCCTATTGGACCATATTAGAGACATGAGCTTCCTACAAAGTGAGACACTAGTTTATTGTGTGGGATTCCCAGTATTGATCAAATGTTTTTATCACCATTTCAGAAATGTTGAAATCAGTAATGAACGCTGAATATCTATTATGAAACTCATTATGGTTTTAAGCAATCAGAGGGGTGTACATCCTCCAGTTTCAACACTCTGTGTGTACCGCTTCCTTTAAGTGCCCTATTAAATTAATTGTACAGTAATTGGTTGCTGCCAACTCTCAAAACATGTGCATTGCAAATGCTGTAAGTAGCTGCTTGAATGCATTGACTCCTGAGTTTAACGCAGTTCCACACCGCAGCTTATAGAAGAGACAAAGTGACTCATATCACTTTGCATAAATTAATCAGAGGTTAATTGGACGTAATACAATAAGTTTCAAATTTCAGAAGTAAAAAAAGAACAATCAAAATTGTCAGTCAATCAATACAATTCTTACTGAAGCTTCACAAAATCAAAAGGACAAATTTGGATTAATTTAATTCTGTGCAGATAATGTTGATAATCTCTCACACTAAAAGTATGTGTTTATTTAAAAAAATATATATTTTTGCCATTTGCTGGGTATCCAGATGACAAACAGTTCTATCATCAATCAATCAATTAATGTTAATTCCTTCAAGTCATTAAAATGGTTCAATTTGCAAAAGGGTTTGGAATTGCATTGGCTGATTTATTTCTCATTGTACTTTTTCTCCCCACAGGTTGCCAATCTTCTCAGGCTCTTTCAGATTCCTCAGATAAGCTATGCTTCGACCAGTGCCAAGCTCAGTGATAAGACCCGCTACGATTACTTCGCCCGCACGGTGCCCCCCGACTTCTACCAGGCCAAAGCCATGGCCGAGATCCTCCGGTTTTTCAACTGGACATACGTGTCCACTGTGGCATCGGAGGGTGATTACGGTGAAACCGGTATAGAGGCCTTTGAACAAGAGGCACGCATGAGGAACATCTGTATCGCTACTTCAGAGAAGGTAGAACATGGAATAGAATATGAGTTTATTTCTGCATGAATATAAGAAACAATTGCTCAAAGCAAAATACCAAAAACCACAAACTTTAATCAGCAGTGTCATACTGATGTATGGCCTGAAGCTGCAACACTAACAATCATTGTGGCCCTAAATTTGTGAGCTTATAAAAGTTTGTCTCCATGTCTTATCTTGTCCCGAAAGCAAATGGAGTTTATATTACACTGGTGTTATCAGTAGTGAACCAGAAAATGAAAGCTTATCTCCAAGAACTCATTCCGGGTACTTTCACAGTCACATTTTTCATCTAATTTGCTTTGGGGGTGCATTATGGCGTGAGATGGAAGTACAGACGACATTTTTGGCTTGTTTCTTCCAATGAATGACTCTTATTAATGATCACAAATGCAGACCGCAAACCTATTTGAAAGCAGAGGAAACATTTTTAATAAATCTGTCATAACATTAATGTCCTCTTTCTGTCCAGGTGGGGCGTACGAACGCTAAGAAGTCCTATGAAGCTGTGATCCGTCAGCTCCTCCAGAAGCCGAACGCCCGTGTGGCCGTCCTCTTCCTACGTAGCGATGATGCCAGAGAGCTGTTGGCAGCAGCTGCCAGGCTTAACACCTCCTTCATCTGGGTGGCCAGCGACGGCTGGGGTGCACAGGAAAGCATTGTCAAGGGAAATGAGGTCAGCGCCGAAGGAGCCATCACACTTGAACTGGCGGCCAATCCCTTGCCAGAATTCAACCGCTACTTCCTCAGCCTGAACCCGGTCAAAAACCATCGTAATCCCTGGTTCAGGGAATTCTGGGAGCAGCGGTTCCAGTGCTCCTTGGGCGGTGGAGGAGCAGGAGGTGTTGGATTGGGAGAGACGTCTCTCCCGCCGTGTGACATGGACTTGTCAATGGACAAGAGTAACTTTGAACCAGAGTCCAAGATCATGTTTGTGGTGAACGCGGTGTACGCCATGGCTCATGCACTCCATTATATGCAACGCAGCCTGTGCTTCAACACCACCAAGCTGTGCGACAGCATGAAGGCACTGGATGGCCGCCGACTCTACAGGGATTACATCCTTAATGTCAGCTTCACAGGTAAGAGAGCTGGAACGAGTGAAGAGTCCTAGATAAGGTGTTCAAGGTGGATGGATGGAGAGTGAGAAGAAGTGAGTGACTGAGAGAAAGTTTGGGAGGAAGGGGGAGAGATAGCACGAAACAGACAGGAATACGAGTGTTGTGCCTAGTTAACAGTCCTCTCATGAACGACGCTGAGATGTTGTCCTTCCACAGAGCATAAAAAGTACTGAGACAAATCCACTTAATTGCTACGTATTGTCAGAGCCAGCCATGCTATTGACACCTATTACCCATGCGTAATTGATACGACACTACAAAGTTGCTTTGAGGAATGAGAGTTGCAGCTAATCCGTCAGCCATATTCTTCTGTCTTGAACTAATGAGATTGAGTGTGTTATAATAGCTCCTATAGCAGGCTGCCTGTCTGTCTGTCAGTCTCTGTAGAGTTGGGAGAGAAGAGACGGAGGATTGGCTTGACTGACAGATGACATACAAAGGCAGCGTTATAAATAAACTGCGGTGTCTCGGGGACTGACACAGGTTTAGAGGTGCTTATTCCTCCACCAACCGTGACCAGGAGCAGACATCAAACCGGCCTAACAAACAGCGCTAACACGGCAGCTTTGCCACGAGACCCTGGGGAGAGAGCGGGAGGGATGGAAGGAGGACCAAAGAATGGCATCACATATGGAGGGAGGGGGGGGGAGGGAAGCTTACAGATAAGAATGACAGGCAGACTCCAATGAGGAAAGAGCGTTTTGGGTAAGGTAAAGGGGAGCAAGACAGAAAAAGAAATAAGGAGGGAAGTAGGGAAGGAACAAGGGAGCACTGAGGCAATGCCGGAGTGGGACAGCGTGCGTCAGCAGAAGAAGAGGATTCTCTTTGAAATTCCCCATCTTCATTTCTGCTACAAATCAAAGGGCTTGGAGCATTTCTGCATGAGAAGAGGGAGACAGAGAGAAGGATGGAGAGAGGAAGAGTGTGAGTAAGATAGAGAGGAAAGGACAGGAAGAGGAAATAGTCAGGGCGATTGCAGTCGCAGCCTCAGGTTGGCACGAATGATAACCACTCCAGTAGAGGATGCATACAGAGAGGGATTGAATAGATATGCAGATTAACACACAGAAAGTTTAAAAAATGTGTGGAGTAAGTTGGAGAGGAGAGAGAGGTGTGAATCCCACTGTGACTTCCTCACATCTTTATGTCTGATCATCTCTCTCCCTTACATTCCCCTCTCCCGCTCCCCCTCCCTTCCTTTCACCACTGATGTATGTCCATGAGGCGCATGTCTTTACTCTGCGAAGAGAGAAACAGCATGTACAGGGATCTTGAGTTCTTTACAGCTCAGTGTCAGCGAAGGCAGTGACAGCATGGCAAACAGCTTTTTCGCTCGAAAAAAAAAAGAAAGAGGATGAGGATCTTGAAGGTGGCCGTACGGTTAAACTGGGAACTGTGGCAGTGTTTCACTTTTAGCTGTTGGTTTAGCCCCAGAATGACGCACTCACACTGCTGTGCATATACATCTTTCCATCGACAGTATGTAAGGAAAGGAGCTGAGGTGGGTTGAGGTTGAATGTGGGGTATAAATACTGCAGCATCACCATCCGCAGTGCTCTCAGTCTGAACTGTAGCAGACGGAAAACCAACAGTGTTCAGTGCTCTCTATCCCTCTGCCATCACCTTCTCTCACACACACACACACATGCATGTTCATTATACACTCTATACATTGCATCAAAGTTTGATCTCACTTAATTTAAATGCTTCACAATACTCTGAAATACTGTCCCCTTCACAATCATAACACAGTGGACTGTGTCTTTAACTGTGATAAGGATGTTTTTTTGTTGTGTGCCACTGACAGCGTATGTGGTGCACTGAGGCAGTATGTTGTGTGGTTAGCAGTGTGTTTTCATATGCAGCTCGCTTCATCTAGTCTCTTCTCGCTAGTTGCTATGGTAATGAAGCCGACACTATTGCCTATTGTTGGAGTGATCTGATAGATCATGGGAACTGCTCCCTGCCATCTAGTAATAGACACAGGGGCACATTTCTGCCTCGCTACATACTTTTAAACACAAAACACACACGTAGGTACACGCAAGAGACGCATATACTCAGCTTTTTGTTGGTTTTTTTACAACGATGCAGCTAGAAGCTTTTTTTCCAGTAGAAAATTGCAGACATCCCCAACCCACACACTTCTCAAAGCCATCATTCAACTCCCACCCACCCACCAACCAACCCGATCTGCAGCAAACATATCAGTATATACACACGCATACACGCAGACTTCTGTTCAAATAGTGATGATAGATGTGATATTCCCCCTTCTCTATGCCTGTGTGTGTGTGTGTGTGTGTGTGTGTGTGTGTGTGTGTGTGTGTGTGTGTGTGTGTGTGTGTGTGTGTGTGTGTGTGTGTGTGTGTGTGTGTGTGTGTGTGATACGTCTGTGTTAGCAGAGGCGGTGTGCCTTCAGGGCCATATTGAGCAGCGAGCTTACCGCAACGTTTAGATGCTAGAGAACAACCTTCACTCCTTCGCTCTCTCATTTTCTCTTCACACTCTCTCCTCTGTCTCTCTGTCCCTCTGTCACTCTCTGTCTCTCTCTGTCTTTCTGTCTCCTTCTCTCACTCTGTCCCTCTATCTCTCTCTATCTCTCGGTCTGTCTGTCTCCATTCTCTCTTTCTCATTACAGAAAGAGTCCTACTCTCTCTCTCTCTCTCTCTCTCTCTCTACATTCAAAAACAGCACATCCCACTCAGACTTCACAAGGTTGCTCTCCTGCCTCCACCGCCTCTCTGCGCCGGTCTGCTCCTTCACTCTGCTCATCCCTCCATCCATCCTTCACCTTTTCCCTATTGATTCCTCCGTCTAAAGGCTTTCCTGTCTCCACCTGTATCTCTGCTGCCATCACACCAGTTTCCTGCTTTTCTCTCTTGCTATCTCCTCTCTTTTCTCCCGTATTCTCCTTCTTCTCCCTTGTCACTTCCCTCCTTTCTTTGCCCTTATCTTGTCTCCCGGCTCATCCTTCTTCCCAGCACCGCCTGCTTTTGGCCTGCCATTTCCTTCTTTGTCTCCTCTATCTCCCCACCTTTATTTCAGTCAAGCCTCGGCTTTCTGCTGCTGCACCTTTCCTCCTATACATTTATCCTCCTTGTTCTTGACTTCCTTCTCTCCACCCTATCTGTCTTCTGTTCCCCTGAGGCCCGTTGGTCCGAGGCCCAGGCAGCGCCTCAGTCAGAGAACAAATATAGCTAGAGTGATCTGTGTGCGTGTGCGTTTGTGACATGTGAGTGCATCCCTGTGTCCATATCTGTATATGCTCAGGGATGTGTGTCTGTATCTGTGTGGGTCACAGATGTGTAAGGTCATGAACCCTCTGGAGGAGTATAAAGAGGGATAAGAAAGGTTGGTCACACCATTAGCATGCAGAGCTGTTGTATTTTACCTTGAATAGGTGCGTCTGTGCACATATTTGCAATGTTTACTTTGTCACGCTTAAATTAGGAGTAAACCGGGGATTCAGAAGAACTGACACTTAGAAACACAATTCTCTATTCCCTAGACAACAACTAATCAACAACTGGCTTTTGAATTTTTAGTCACACACAAGAAAAGATTTGCCTTCTCTCTCTCCCTCTCTGAGATTACTTATTCCTACTTATTCCTCCCAAGCCCCTTTGCCTCTTCTCTCTCTCACCCTGCCTTTAATACCCACAATCCCCCTTGGGCTTCGCTTTAGCCCGACATGGCCGAGAACATAATTAATTTCACAGCTTCTGAATGAAAAGCTTGTTTTCACCAAGCTTCTAATTAAGCTAGAATAATAAGGTGTTTCTCGAGTTAGTGGGAATGCTAAAGAAATTGTCTCACTAAAATTAGGGATCTGGTTAGGCTGCATTATAACTTTTTTCACTTCTTTTGGTTAGTTTTTTTGTTTGACATTCTGTGTTTGATAAATTGAATAGATTTTAGTTGATAATGCAAAAAATCCTCTCAAATGTACAGTATTATATTCACAGTTGCTCTGGGTTGTGTTTATTTTTTGTTTAAAATATTACATAGTATCCAGTGCACCTCAGCTACACCCCGTGACTGATTTGGGAGAACGTCGCTGAGAAATCTTTTGGTCCACCATTGGATGCTGGCAACACTTTGTCGGCATGGAGAGTCACTTAAAAGCTGTGAATAGTGCAGAGCCTGATGTGGGTCTCAGCTGGACCGGACTGGACCAGTAGGAAGTACTGTATTGATGAGGTCACATAGTATCCTTAATCATCACTGTTTCAGCGCTAAAGTTGTGTGATGGTATGTGTTAAGACACAGCGAGAAAGCCAACAAGCTGCTGTTAGGAAGCAGTCACCAAATTCAATTCTTCAAATGATGAAATTGTTTCGGTTCACGGTTCATCAGAGTTACATCTCAGAGAAACACGCTGTAGAAAGGTAGCTGAGGGACAAACTTCCTTTAGGCTACTCTGCCCACTGCTTGTGTATCTATCAAAATGCAAACATTTTTTAGTCATGCTAGTGTCAGTCTGTCAGTCCAACACTTTGACTCCAGTCTGAAATATCGCAATACTTGCTGGATGGATCGTCATGAAATTGTGTTCAGACATTTATGGATCCCAGAAAAATGTATCCTACTTAATTTGGTGATCCTCTGACTTTTCCTGTAGCGCCGTTACAAGGTTTAATGTCTCACTTATCCCGCAAAATATCTTATCATCTACCCAATGGAAGGCTTCATCCTGAATTTTTCTTTTGTGCCAATTAATGGATGAAATATCTATCTTTCAGAATGACTTGTAAACTGTTTGATTATACCTTCTTTTTTTGACTTCATCCAGCACAATCCTAATTTTCATTTTGTACAATACTTTGCTTAATGACTAAATACCTGCAAAACGATTGACATTCCCATCAGCCTTGACTGTACTTATTGTTGAGTGCTAATTAGTAAATGTTAGCTAAACTAAGTTGGTAAAGATGATAAACAGCATCAGCATGTTAGACTTGTCATTGCAAGTATGTTAGCATGCTCAAGTACAGCCTCACATTGCTGCATGGCTGTAGATTCTTAGTCTTGTTTAGAAGGAACCAAAGCGTTTGGCCGCTAGATTTCTGAGCTTACCAGATTTTTGAAATTGATCCCAGGATAGTGCTGAGGAGAGACAATGGTGTTCATATGTCAAGGACTTGGGCTGACTGTCTCAGCTCTCTGCAGTCATCAGGGTCTTGGTGGCCTTCGCCAGCTCTAACTTGCACCCTCATACACTTTTTTCTGATAAGCTGCTCTGTCACGTCAGCAAGATCTCCGGTGTTGGTTATAGGGAGGAATCACCAGTTCTCTGACTTTATTGCTCCCTGAATGTGATCTGTTAGAGTGAAGTCAAGGACAGCACTATGCCCTCAAATGGGTCTGTAGGCTAATGCCGTTATCTCTTTAGTCTGTATTCCACGTAATTACCACATACAGCTAATTAGGCTTCAGCACACATCTAAGGTCCCAATAAGGTGCAGTTATGATAATTAGCTCCTGGCAAAATGTTTCTGTGAGTGTGAATGGGAGTCTAAGAGGAGGAGGCCTGGCTTGTCTTATTGCTCAGCGTTATTAGCAGACTTTATTATCTGTCAACTCGCAATATAATGGATTCATCTCTCTCTTTTCGTCTGAAGATATTATCACCATCTTATTGAAATCATTTTCATTAAGCTGTCACTGAAACATTTAGCCTCAAATTCCAAAGAAGACTTGACACTTAGAATTTCCTGTGACAGAGAGAGAGAGAGAGAGAGAGAGAGAGAGAGAGAGAGGAGAAAGATAGAGGGTTGTGCCGTCTCTGTGATTTATGGATTTCATAAAACCCTAACCCCCTCTGCTGCCATCTGACACGCCATTCTTCTCCGAGCACACTGAGCTTTCACAACAATAGCACAGCTCTGGCCCTCGTCAGTGTTGCATGCACGCACGCACGCGCAGCTAACAGCAGGGTCAGAGCTTTGGTTCTGTCAGCACAGCCTCCCACAGCGCTCAGAGCAACACCTTAACCATCACACTGTAAAGTAAAACCTAATGGAGCTTCCAGAGGCACACATCCACAATCTGTATCTTGATTCATTCCACTGATCCCGAGCTGTACGTCAGGCTGGTGATTTCTTCAGTTACCCAACGACACAGAGATATGAGGAAGGCAGCACAGTGTCATCAATGCTGTTCTGCACTGAAGACCAAGAGCCTTGTTAGACGTTGAAGAGTGATGCTTTATAAACCCAGCCACATCATCATTTGACAGGGGAGGCAGCGGCGTGTAACACTCAGCCCTGTACAGTGTGTCAGCAGCACAGAGTTGATTGCTCCGCTGTAGGGACAGAAGTGGCACTGTAGGAGTGACATACTCTTTGTCTGTGTCAGAACGACAGGTCCAACACTGCCTGCTTTTTTTTTTTCTCAGTCCATGGCTGCTTTTTCTCCTTGTTTTTTTTTTTTCGTAATGGTTTCAGCATCCTGCCAATTTTACAATCTCTTCTGTTCCCACATCCTCAGGGTAGATGGTAATCCTTTCATAACAACTTGTATACAAACCAATTTGGCAGTTTCAGCAGTGTACCTCCCTCACATAAGAGACCCAGAGGCTAATTCTATCAATGTGTGGGTAGATATAGCAGTGGCCAGGGATTCTTCTGCCTTCATGCCTATATGACTTTATAGGCAGTTTGTTAATGATGCATTTGGTAATAAACTTTGTGAGATTGGAATTCAGAGCTGTGTTTTTGTCCGTATGTGACCTCAGGGAAGGATGGGAGGCCATTGATAGACACAGACATCACCAAGCATACCAGGCATTTATAGCCTTTTAGCAAACACTTTGGTAACTGGCTGGTATTCAGTATTGGAAACGCTATTGTAAATGCCCTTCACTGTCTGGTCTGGACTCCTAAGGCTTAACTGACCATGGCTCATTGTCTCTGTCCTCACTGTTGCTTGTAAGAGGCATCAATGAGACATCAATGGGCTGATTGTTTGTGACTGTTTAGCTTTAATTTCCTTTTTCCACTTGTCTTCAATTTTCTTTTGCCACTCTTTGTCTCCTCTCACCCCCTGCAGCCCCTTTCTCTCCTCCAGGCAGTGAGACAGTAGTGAAATTTGATTCCCAGGGGGACGGCGTGGGCCGATACAACATCTTCAGCTACCAGCGGTCTGCCGATCGTTACGGTTACGTGCCAGTAGGTGAATGGGCAGAGACTCTGACTCTAAGCAACGATCTAATTCACTGGCCCAGAGAAGTGGTGCCCACCTCGCAGTGCAGCGACCCATGTGAACGCAATGAGATGAAGAAAATGCAGGCAGGTAGGAGACTGAATTTCAACCATGTTCTTCTTCGTTACAGCATACCATACCGAGCAGCAGTGTCTTTTGAGAAACCTCAGACTGACACATTCTGCTGTTCATGTTCCTGTTTCCCAGGCGAGTACTGCTGCTGGATCTGTACAGCCTGTGAGCCTCATGAATACCTGGCTGATGAGTTCACCTGCTCGCCCTGCGCTCCTGGCCAGTGGCCCACTGATGAGCTGACGTCCTGTTACGACCTTCCCGAGGACTATATCATGTGGGAAGATGCCTGGGCTATTGGTCCAATTACTATCGCCTGTGTAGGGTGAGTGATAAAGGGCTGTCAACATATTGTCAGTTTCTGACTCCTGAGAGGTGTGTGTGTGTGTGTGTGTGTGTGTGTGTGTGTGTGTGTGTGTGTGTGTGTGTGTGTGTGTGTGTGTGTGTGTGTGTGTGTGTGTGGTTGGGACATGTTTTAGATGTTGGGATGGGGCAAGGGAATGGACCGTTACTCCAAGCAGTCATTGTCCAATCATAGCTTAGAAGCCGTCAATAGGAGCAATGCTCTGCTTTCAAAGAGTTTGCATTGGATTTTGTCCAAAACAAAAAACAAAAGAACAATGTGCTAATCTGCTGCAATGTAAGCTGCAACTGCTGGTAAGTAAAGCTATCTAACTTTCATACTTTCAAGGCCATTAGTCGATGAGTCGACCAATCAATCGCTCTGCTCTTAGTCAAATAAGAAGTCGATTAGTTGATTTTTTTTTTCACATTTCAATGCTAAAGGACTTATTGACAAGAAACTTATGAGCACATCTCTAGTAAACACAACATTTTAAGTGGTGCTTTTGCATGTTTATTTGTAGAAAAACTCTGTTCTACAGATCTGTTGATTAAATTAACTAGTCAATTAGTCGACAAAATCGCATCAGTGTTAGTCATCTAAGAATTTCTTTGGTCGAGGACAGCCCTAAGTATTTCCTCACTTTGCTGAAGTCGGTCCTGGATGCCATCAGAGCTTACAATAACATTGGCAGTTCTGTTTTGTTTTCTATTGGATTTGGAGATATTTACACTGCAGCAACCCAAGCCAATGTTACCCAAGATGCTGTTATCTTTGCCAAGCAAATCAGTTAGTCATCATCCTAGAGCATTTCCTCTTGTAACGTTAAAATTGAAATAGAGTCTCACCACACAGTTTTCCTTAATATACCTACAATACTAGGACTATAGAGCTCTACACTGCAATACAACAACATTGCAGCTTCTTTATTTACATGTCTTCTACATAGATGATCAACTGGTGAGGATGCTGACTTTTAGCCTGGGACATGCAGCTTTAGTCTGTTAGCATGATATGTATGTGTATATTTAAGGTCCTTTTCACAAGCTTCTTGATTTAACACTAGTCAGCTGAAAACATTGAAAATTCAACTTTTTCCATCAACTCATGGAGCTAACATGGCTTAATTAGCTGGCTAGTCACAGCTGACAGAATCTGACAGTCACAGGCCCACTGATCTAAAAATAACTAATACATTTGAGTGTTAAATGTACCGCCATTAAATTGCATATTTGTCATGGAAGAAATGAAGGCGTAGCAATCAAAAAATGAGAGTAGGGCTTAGCAAGCGGTCTGTTTCCTTGTTCTTTTCCATACCTAAACATAAGTTACGATATTAGTGGATTTTCCGATTATGGCGATATAAATTGTTATGTACAGCTCAGCCCTGCTTGCGTAGTAATAAAGGCACCAATCAAAACTGTGACTTCATGAAGCTGCTTGTCCGTTTTGCTGCTCAACTCCACAGGTTCATGTGCACCGGTATGGTGTTCTGGGTGTTTGTCCGACACAACAACACACCGCTGGTGAAAGCTTCAGGCAGAGAGCTGTGTTACATCCTCCTCTCAGGAGTCTTCATGTCCTACGCCATGACTTTCCTCTTCTTGGCCAAACCCTCTCCTGCCATCTGTGCCCTGCGGCGCCTCGGCCTGGGCACTTCGTTCGCTGTCTGCTACTCCGCCCTCCTCACCAAAACAAACAGAATCGCCAGGATTTTCAATGGCGTGAAAGACGGAGCGGGTGCAGTGAGACCACGCTTCATTAGCCCCTCCTCTCAGGTGATTGATTGCAGCATCGTGGTAATCTATCTGCATCATACAGATGGATGGATGGACAGACAGACAGAGGATCTTGATGACCTTACCCTTCTTTGCTCCATTCTTTTTCAGGTGTTCATCTGTCTGAGTTTAATCTCCGTCCAGTTGGTGATGGTGTCCGTGTGGCTGCTGCTGGAAGTTCCTGGGACGCGGCGCTTCACGTTACCAGAGCGACGACAGACTGTCATCCTCAAGTGTAACGTACGGGACTCCAGCATGCTGTTTTCACTGGGATACGACGTGCTCCTGGTCATCCTGTGTACTGTGTAAGTGTGTCGTAGTTTTATAAAAGGTTCCAACTAAAGCGCTTTATGTTCTCCACCCTGAGGACTTTGTTCTCTGTGTTTTGATGCAATATGTTTTCGTGCACACCTTGAAAAAACCTTGTCACACAATCTTACTTGGTTCCTAGATGAATTAAAAAATATATATATATCACAAATTGTCCAGATGGTGTGTAACTAATCAGAAATATGGTCTCTCCCTCTAGGTATGCCTTCAAGACCAGGAAGTGCCCCGAGAACTTCAATGAAGCCAAGTTTATTGGATTCACCATGTACACCACCTGTATCATTTGGCTGGCCTTTCTCCCCATCTTCTATGTTACATCCAGTGACTACAGGGTATCTTCTTCAACGCGCACACACACAAATACTTGTCTCTGTCTCTTAGTAAGACATTAAATTGACCTATATTTATTTCCTGTTACCAAACCCTGATCCTTACCATGACTGCTACAACCAATAAACACAACTCAACTAAACCCTGATCTTAATGAAAATTTACCATTTAGGGAAATGCGTTTATTTGCTGTCTTATCAAGAGTTAGAGAAGATTGATATCCGTTGGCTAACTGAGAGTGTTATCAATCTTCCCATCAAACTCTCAGCAAGAAGAGTAAATTCCAAAATGTCAAATTATTCCGTAAACTCCCAAAATGCAATGATTAACCTTCAAGAGAAATATTTTTTTCCTCAAACAAGATGGAGGTCCCTATAATATAATTGTGTTAGCAGTTTTCTGTCCCTTAAACATGGTTAATACAAGCACACAGGTCACAAAACAGTGACAACACAGGTATTGAGGCAACTTTAACAATTTCTAATCCTGCTGGCAAATGTTCCAGCTCTGCAGTATGCATGACAAACAGACAGGCTCTGTCAAACTGCTGACACATGTCCAGATTTAACAGCAAAGGGCGGTGAGTGTTCATCGGATCCATACAAATCTTAAGCACACACACACACACACACACCTTAAGCACACACTTCCGCAAACACACACACTGTGCACTGTATCAAAGGGCATAAGAGAGGAATGCTGCCAAGGCTGCTCATTTGATCCCTTAAAAAAAACTGCTTACTTTCTCTCCCTCCCTCTCTCTCCCTCCCTCTCTCTCTCTCCCTCTCTCTGGAAATAAGCATTTATTTGGCCTTGTAATCTGACTTTAAGATTAGTCAGGTAGAGGCACAACATCACCAACATACACAGCCACCCACTCATACAAACTCATGCATAAACACACACACATACACCGGTATAAACACACTCAGACGAGATGTTGCAGGGTTGATTATTAATGTGCTTTTCTGTAGAGTACTGTGATTCTACTGTGAGTTCATGTTATTAAACCCTGTAAAACTTCTGTGCCACACAACATTAGACCCAGCTATGACATGGTAACCTGAAAGGGACACACTGCAAACACGATTTCAGACCGGCCTAAGATCAGATTTAGCATTGATTTTGTACAATAAGTCAGAGAGAATGAAGTGAAAGCTACCAGATACTGTTTAGTTTGGCCTCTGTGGTCTCTGTTGGTCTCTGTTGATTAAGTAGTTTATTGATCCATCCAGTAATTGTTATCCTGTGAACTGTTGCAAGGTAACAGAGTCTGCCAATAAAGAGTTATGCTTTCTATTTACAGGCCTCATTGGCTCTGTTTATGCGTAGCTTGGTTAATTAGTTTAGGCATTTTCATGCTTTAAACATATCTATCCAATGTATTATTGTTTGATTTTTTTAAGTAGGACTTTGTTATACTCTTTTAAAAAGTCCCCTTGACAAATGTTCCTTATTACAGATTATTATCACCAAATTAGCTCTCAACAGCAATTACTTTGTACTACATTAGCATAAGATGTATCCATCAAAGTCTGGCTTCTAATTACTGTCTCCTCCTCTTTTCTCTGCAGGTTCAGACCACCACCATGTGTATCTCAGTCAGTCTGAGTGGCTTTGTGGTCCTGGGCTGTATGTTTGCTCCCAAGGTCCATATCATCATGTTCCAGCCCCAGAAGAATGTGACCAGCCACAGGCTTAACCTCAATCGCTTCAGTGTCAGCGGGGCTGCCACCACATACGCATCTCACGGTAGGTTACAAGCAGTTACCTCATTTTTAAAGAGACAGGGGTTTAGAGCAGCACTGTCTCGCTCTATTATTATCATGCCTCTGTCAAATGGGTGTTTTCGGCATTCAATATTAAGCCACCCTGTATACCACTTTTTGCTATAGGGGATACCAAATCTTGAATAATTAACTATCTAGGTGTTTGTTTTCTGTATTTTGTATCCAAACTGTAATACAGCCAAGTTATAATGTACCAAGAAACAAGTTCTCCAAATATGAAGAGCTGTTCCTCCAAAGGTGTTACCTTTACGGTGATGCATGATTGACGGTTTCAATCGTAAGCTTGTTAGACTGCAGAGAATGGCCTCCTGCTGACAGACAGCACTGTGGTGTTGTACAGTACAATGAGATGCCAAGAACGAAGCATGCCCCCAAGAGGTGACTGGTAATTTTACTGAACTGGCCTCACAAAAAAGATACAAATTACTTGTAAATTAGCAGCGATACCACATTTATTTCTATTAGATTAAGTCTGCATTTCGACCCACAATTATGTTATTTGCATCAGTTATGTGCCTTTCCCTTTCATTTCATTTCATTTGTCTATCAGAGCAATGCTCTTTCTACACTAACGTCTAGACTTCAATCACTATTATTGTTTGACATTTTGGTAATGCAATTTAAATGTAATGGCATAACGTGATATATTGCTTTGTTGTTAGTTTTAGCATTTTGCAGCAAAAATCATCAACTGAGGAAGTCTGTCATGAATGATTATATACACAAATCTGATAGCTGAGAATGCTTGATTTTTATCTTCTCCTTTCTCACTCTCTCTCTTTACAAGCTTCTGTCAGCGCCCACCAAGTCCCAACCGTGTGCAACGGGAGAGAAATTGTCGACTCCACTACTTCCTCTCTGTGACCACATCCAATCCACTCTCTAAATCTGCCCCTGCGACTGTTAGCCAATCCATGAACATTATCCACCCCCAAAACCATCATTCCCCACCCCAGTCACACACACTATATACACTCATCAAAACACACACATAAACATACGTACACATACACACAAATACATGCACAAACAAACAAACAACCTCCCTTGTGGACTAGAACTCTATTGTTTCAAAAATGTAGAAAGTGTGTAACTATAATTAAATTATTTTCTAGGGATGTACATACATGGAATCGACATTGTTGTAAGTAGAGAAACAAAAGAACAAAAAAAAGTTTTTAGGAGGAATTTTTGGAGCCTTTGTTTTTGATAGCTTTGTTATGATGCGGTGTAAATAGACATGCGCTTAAATCATGGTAGGAGGGTACGTGTCCCTCAGTCTGGATGCACATTCGTGGCTCTGCTTGCCTCACCTGCAATATCACACAGACTTTTTATTCTCATGCTTTTTTGTAGGTCTCATTGTAATAACAAATGATGTATGCATTTCTATTGTGTATCTGTACATTTGTATATTATACTACTGATGGTTCAAACAGCACAATGTTGACAGTCTTGTAACCTTTGAATGAATGTGGACAAAAGCATAAACTGGACGGTATAGGATGGCTGGAACGGACATGTACAAAAGTCTACCAAACTCATCGACTTACAGTTATTCTGTGCCAGAACAACTTTCAGTTTGACATCTATTTACCTCTCGATAGTTTTTCTTTGCATCCTAGATCAATATAAAGAACCCATTGTAGCTGTTTTTGCAGGGAAAATATGTTTTGCTTTTGATACAAATGTTCATTTTTCTATTTCTAATCATGGAATCCCTTTATCTTAATGGCCATAGTTCCAGACATGTGTTCACCAAGGCAACAGTATGTTCACTCCCACTCTCAAACTGCCTGTTTATTTAGAGGATTGTTGTAATGGATTGCTAATAACAGGGCTAAAAAGATACGGCACATCAAACACATTTCTTTTGCCTCAAATCTGTCAAAACAGACAGTGCTGCGATAGTTCTGTCAACAAAGACAAATTGTTGTCTTACCCAGTAATTACAGATTTTTGCTCATATAACTCAACCACTGACGGAGGGAAATATTCTTCTTTGCTGAACACATGTTACGTTTTTCCAACTACAGGGGAGTGGTAGCTTATGTTTTTCGTGCCCCGTAGATACAGTATGTTGTGATGTTTTTAATATGGCTATGTGCCTTAATGTACGTTTTATAGTGCTCCAGGTAGAGATTGAAAAGAGATTGTTTTTACATTACCAGCTGCAAATCCTTGTCTGGTAAATGTAAAAGTGACCCAAGTAAAGAGCACTTGTTTCAGGGCAACACAATGCCAGTTAGTTTTATTCCCTAGCAAGCCTTCTTCTATTGATTGTTTACCTAAAGTGTTGAAACAGTGAATCAGAGGAATTCTTAGGTTGAAATGACTTTCTCTACCCCCCCTTCTTTTTCCAGTCTGTGATTAAAAAAAAAACTATGAAATGGATATTTCTGATAGACACCCATCACAATGATTTCACTTTACATTTTTTACAGCTTAGCGGCTCCATTAAAAGAAGGAAGGGGAAGAGAAAAGCTCATATACCAATTAGGTGAAGATACTGAGTCGTCGACTTATTGAAGTGTGCAGTTTACATGCCTGTGTTAAATGTGTTGACGTTGAGAGGCACAGCGGAGCAGCTGGCTACGGCAGTCCCAGAGAGGCTCACAGGAGCCAGAGCACACAGTGTCAGCTGCTGGCAGATCCTATCATCTAACAAAAGGATGTTAGAGTAGAACTCATATGCAGAACATGCATTGCATTTATCAAAACATCCCATCAAACTCACTGTTTGTGGCTGGAAAATACGACGGCCTCTCTGCTGGGTTAGATATATGACTTGGGGAGAATAAATGACACAAACATGAATAAAGTTTTTTTATAAGAAAATCTAAATAGCCTCATCTAATTTAGCACTAGGTTACGTCAGATTTTATTGTTAAAAAGTGACCTCTCATGCAAGAATGTATTGCATTTAGGATAAACTGGTCTTAAATGGTTACATATTATAAAATGCTGTCTAAAATAAAGTGTGACTGTTATACTTGATATTTCTAACATAATATGTGATCAGATCACTTATTTTTCTTCCCTGGACGAGCATTTTAAATGTGGTTCCTCCATGTTAAAATTGATATAGCAGGTACAGGCAGAACTGTTGAACATTTATCTCTTGACCGTTCTATACCTTTTTTTTTGTCGGTCTCCAACAGCACCCCTTGATTATCACACTCAATGATAGATTGAAGGAATTTTAGAGGGTGCGCCAAGACGAGCCGACCTACATTGGGGTGTGTGCGTGTGTTTAGGTGCAGAGAGCAGAAGGAGAGAGTGATGTGGCAGAGCAGAGGGGAGCTGCTGCTGGATTATGTAAAGCACTCCCACAGCCCACAAGTCACAGCGCTTCCATGGAAGCTCAAAGCATCTCAGAGATTCACAGTCTTTGTTAGCAGAAGGCTTAGCCATTCACTCAGTGGTCCTGCTCCCACAAGATACACCCCGCATGGCAGGTTGCTATGGACAACCACTGCCACATCCGCTGCCGGAATGTCTATTTGTCTGCATGGAGAGGAGGGGTGGGAGGAGGGGTGAGGAGAGGGCGAAAGAAGGGGAATAGAAAGAGGAAAAACTGGTGGCTGGTTGTGATTCAAATTGGCAGCGAGTGATGAGATTTGGCTCAGCACAAGGCCCAGTACTCTACTCCCAGCTTTTAATGGTCGCACAAATAGCGCACTTAACCCGGATTCTCCTCTCATTTAGTCCAGGGTACTAGTCTCGGACAACAGTCTCACACTCTTCCTCTGACCCTCTCTCTCTAAACCCAACTCACCCCTTGAACCTTTCCCCCGCCACCTTGTGTTCCACCTCATCCCCGCTCTGTGTGTGAAACTCGCTGCTGAGTAGGTCTCAGCCAAGACCACCTAAAGCCAGACCAACAGATTGGGAGCCCACACTCTTAAACTGAAGCACTCAGATGTGGGTGCCCACTGCAGCACATGCCAGCGAGGCGGACTTGAGGAAGTTGGAGGAGGGATGAGGGGAAGGTAGATAAAGAATTTAGAGAGCGTATAGGAAAATGGAAATGGGACTCACAAGTAAAGAAAATGCATCATTTTGAAATACATCACCTTTCTCACTTCGCTGTACTCAGTTTATCATCTCATGTACCCGCTAACTCTCTGTGGAAGCTTCTTTAATTGGCTTTACTCATGAATATCCCTTTCATACAGCTAGCCATCCACTACAGACATGGTTCCTCTATTCAGCCTCTGCCAACTGCCATGTGCTCTACAAAGGTCTCTGTGCTGTAGCCCCTTGCTATACAACAGAATGTGTCCTTGGCCTCTCGACTTTGAAACAAGACAAGATCTCTGCGGCAAAAAAAAAATGAAGCCGAGGTTGAGCTGAACTCTGGAACTGATCAATCAAAGCAATAGTTCCGTGTTTATGATATTTGCAATAAAGAGGCTGTGATGACATCATAATAAATAAGAACAAGCAAACAGCTGGTGTCGTCTGCTCGTCCTTCTGTGTCCGGTCTGCCCTGCTGACTATAAATCTGGTCCATAATCTAGATGTTGAATGTATGTGTACATAGATTTGTCTCTACAGCGACACTGACATCCCCTCACAACCACACACACATGCTCTATTCATAGCGTGTGTTGGCAAATGTTGAAAGACGTCTTTAACACTCCTGCGTAATCTGTTCCCTAAGTGATGGCACTCCAATTAAACCATCGACTGGAGTGCTCACTGCCTTAGGACAATACGCTCCAGTGTGTAGGCTTGTTTTCCTCAAAAGGACTGAAGACAATAAAGAAAGGGTCTAAAAAAGAAACAGATAAGGCGAGTATGTCCTACACTGTCATGTTGATGATTTGGTTCATGAAAATATTACCAATATTGCAGGTACTCAATGTACTCCTGTCATTGCTACCACTGTGTCTTATTCCTGGCTCCATCCTACTGCCTACTGTGCTTACTTGTGCAGAACAACATGTTGACTCTTTTCTTATAGACGGGTAACGGTCGCCCTCTGGTGGTAGGCTCAGGACATTACAGGAATTAACAGGAATAAGGCAGCATGCATGTTTTCAATAGTGTACTGTAATTGTACTTAGTTAATAATACCATTGTTAAACTAAAGAACACAAGTGGAACAACTTCAGCAACAAGATTCCTTCTGTCCAAACCAACAGACAGGCACTCTGCAGTCTGTTCACACAACTGATTATCAATTATAAATACACAACTTCCTTCCTCATTGTAGCCTCACAAGGATAAATCAGAAAAGATACAAAATTTAAACAACTTAACAAAAAATGATCGACAACAAATAAAAGGAGCTACACAATGGCGCCTGAAACTTCTCTTAGAATAAACAGTGGAATAAATCCTCAGCAAAGGGGAAATGCATAAACGATGTAAACTCCACACAGGTGACAGCACAGGAGTGTTTTTACACACCACTTAAAATAGTTATTGCCGTTCTGACTTGCAGAGTTCAGCAGTGTGTAGTTGTACTCACCAGTTCGTATGACACCATGCAAGACTTGGGCAAAGCGAAGTCCACCACAATCTGTTCCAGGTTCAACTTCAACTGGTTCATTCTCAAAGCATAACATGACCAGTCCACTCTGTAACACCTCACTGAAGGTAGAAAGTCCTAAAGAAGAAGCAGAAGTCGCCGCACAGACGATCCACTTAGCATGTTAGCTAGACCCGGCCTGCACCTAATGTACAGGTCACGACCATCAAGGTGACAATACATCCATGGCACTTTCATTGCTCCTGAGGAGTGGGGGATGTATTAGTGGCAATTATAACCACACTCCCCAAGTGGGCTTTATTTGATTTAAGTGGCCTTTGTCAGTGACCTTGGCGGCTGCAACATTTGTAAGGTATCACCTCTCTGAACGTGGAGCTCTGCCCTCCTGCGGCCGCAGACACACCTGCAGCTTCTTCTCTGCACCTGCTGCTGAACCATCTTATTTCTTCCGCTCCATTCTTACAGTTTATCAGGGCTTTTTCCTATGAATTTGACATTTCATGTCGTACCCGTAATTAATATATTTTAAGAAAACTCTAAATAGCGCAAGTACACAAAAAACGACTTTGTTACAGTAACGATATTTAATATAATTCGTTACTTCCACCCCTGCACCTATTTTTTTTCCTTTCTGTTTTCCACTGCTCTCTACAGGAGAAAGGTCAGTAAAGAGCTGAGACCTGGAGCCACAGGCGCTCAAATAATCGTAACTATTTGCTAGAATGTTAAATTTATATAAATAGTTGTCATATTCCCAAATATTATAACAAGACAATATCTTTGATCCTCTAAAGTCAGATTTAAGAAAAACTGCAAACATGGTGTGACGAGGGTCAAGATAGCTACAGATAGTAATAGCTGAGATTTTTTGTTTTTCCCATTGGTTCTTTAAAATATCTTCTATATATTCACACTTAAAAGTGCTGCTCGGACCTGGAGTGAAAACCTTAAATTGAATCAGTCACAGTGCCCCACCAAATTAATATTATCATGCTGTCTGAGATTACTATTCTTTTCATTTTATGGTTTAAATGTGAAATGGATTATACACTTAAAACTCATTCTAGACTTTTTCCCTTAAGCTGTGTAAAGTGATAGAACATGCACTTACTATATATCAAGAACTCAAACTAGAGCATCGTACAGCACAGTCAATGTAATCATATACAGATTTGCAGAACAAAAAACTGTTGGTTATATCATGAAAATAGTTTCAAATACAAGGAAAAACCTTAAAAGTTATTAAATGATGACCCTGAACTGGTGGTGTGACTTGTGTTATGATCATTTTGAAAGTAATAAATCATGTTAAAGTAGTTCTTAATTGCTGAGCCATCAACTTGTAGGATAGGATTTATATCTGGGGCTTGCTCATTTTAGGCTACTGACATATCACAGCTGCTATTGATCAAATGGTTTTGTAATCAAAGTGAGTTTTGAAGCATTGAATAATTCTGGGCCACACAAGACATATTGTTGGATAGATGAATATCTACAAGCGAATATATTTCCCCAAATGCATAGATCACCCACCCTCACAACTAAAAGCTTGAGTACAAGTTGATCAGTAAAAACCTCAAACTTATTGCATTACTCCTACAGTTGTAAATATATGACACTGTAACTGGTAATCATGAACTTTAAATCCTGCACCATAAATCAGCTTTACAAACTGGGAGTTAAAACGCAGATTACACAATGTTAACTACTGTGTCAAAATGATGACATATATTCTGTCTGACATGCAAGTATATGGAATGACACGTTTTGCAGTGTTTGTGATGGATTCCATTTATTTTATTATATTTGCTATGTGGATCAGAAACCGATTTTTTTCTTTTCCTTGAAGAGAGCTCCATTAAAATGTTTATTGTTGTCAAGATCAGGTTTGGGAAACTGTATATTTTCCACTTTAAGTGAACATTTGTCATTACAAAAAAATCTTGAAATCCTATTACTAATGGAAAACAGTCAGTTTACTTGTAAATGTAGTAAACAGTACATTATTGGCTATTTTACTTTACAACTCAACTGCTATGAGCCAAAGGGCAAAAAAAGCATTAAGTTGCCTGCATTTTCAGGACTGATCAATGGACTGATAGTGCCCAAAACATAAATTGTATTGCTTTAAATCCATTTCCAAACAACAATTCCACTTTAACCTGTGCGTCTCCAAGCCCTTCAGAGAGTTTCTCAAAATAATCGTTACTAGGAAATCAATCAAGCCGGGTCCACTTATACATAAATACATAATTATTTAATTTACGTAAATAGACAGTCAACACCACAACCTTAGCCGCATAATATGACATCTTCATTTTCACTTTAGCAAAACACTTCTCCTCGTTACAACTATTTTAACTAAGCAAAAGAACAAACAGATGAGAAGACGGAGGCTTTATATGGCGGTCTGTGTAAACGCCTATGGGAGATGGACACACACACACTCACCATTGATGATCCTGATGGCAAATCCCACCATGGCAGTCTAAACAAGCATTAGACACTGCACAGACTGAAATTAATATCAAAAGAGAACATCAATCAAATAGGTCCTTGTCTTACCCTGAGCTCTTCTAACAGCCTTTCTGACATCAGTTTGAATCAGAATATTACCAGGAAGTGTCTATCACACACACACACCTGCTTCACAGTACTATGCTTCAAGTCGGACGGCTCTGTCGTACCGAGCTTTAAGGCCACCATGTTCGTGACTTCTCTGAACCTGGCTCTAGGTGCATGACGTGTGTGTTAATGCGTGTATGTACACACAGTTGGTATTTCAGGTGCCAGAGCTCATAAAGGGGGTGGTTGGTTAAAGGGGTGGTTCAGTGGAGAGTCTCTCGAGGGTCCGATCTCCCCCCTCACTTTACGACCTCTCTAGCTCCATACCAACGCTTTGGAATGAGAGGAGTTTAGCTGCACATGTTCATAGTGCTCTCCATTTCCCTGAGAAAATGAAAAACACACATTATTTCTAAAGTTTATCAAATACTTTTATCAATGTGAAAAGTACAACGATGCTGTGACTCTCACCTTGGATGCTATCGCTTTGAGTTTGCCAAGTAGAGAAGGTTTTGTGTACACGATATCATCCTCCATGTCTCCCTCGTTCTCTCCCTCCATCATGGCGCAGCTGTCAGCTCCTGGCATCTCACACTCCTTATTGGCAGATATCACCAACCGAGAGTACTTGTACTCCAACCTAGCAAAGAGACAAGTGACACAATCAATACTGTAGGGAAAAAAAACAACTATTGTCCTCATGAATATTGACAAAATCTGTGATGTGACAAGGAAACAATCGCAGAAGGGATAGGATTAAACAATAGAGATTTGGAGTAGATTATGAGATAAAGTAAGAGATAAAGCTGGTGGGAAAGTAAGGAGCGAAGAAAAATAAAAGAAAGTAATATAGTGAGCATGAAGGGGGAAAAGAGGAAGTGGTGTGGAGTTGGAAGGAAAGAGGCAGATAGAGGAAGGGAAAAAGAATAAAAGATAAAGAGGGATGAAGTTAGGAAGGAATAGAGGAAGGAAGTAGAGTAGTAGGAAAAGAAAAAAGGAAGGAAAGAAAGAAGGAAGTAGATGGAGAGAAACAAAAAAACTTTGCAGAAAGGAAAAAGGGAATCGTACCTTTTGTTCTTCTTCCAGAAGTAGCAGGTGAGCGAGACAAGCAGCACTGCGGTGAAAGCTCCCATCCCCGCACCGAGCCGTACCCAGAACTCCATACCCTCACATGGCAAGGTTTTCTTTTCAGGCAGGGTCACACCTCCCATGCACAGCTTTGGTTCAGTCCACACATACAGCAGGTCCTGAGGAAGAACACGCATATATAGCAGCAAATAAGCCAAAACATACACTGAATATTGTATATACATACAATATATCATTTCCCTCACAAACAGTGCAGTCTGTAAGTATTTAAGGGACTTGAAATGGAGTAGCTTAACTCCTGCACACTAAATTCCTAGTGAAACAAAAACTGTTAAAGTGCTGACTTTCAGCTTTGAGGGTGTTTGCATCCATATTGGTTTGGGGGGTTTATAAATTAGGCTCTAAATTCTACACAGTCAATGGGATGTGGGCGTAAAGAACCCTCAAATTAAAGCTGCCAGCGCTTTGAATCATTTAAAATCCATTGTGTTTTACACAAGAAACCAAAATAAATCAGTCCCAATACTTCTGCAATAAATATGTCCACACACACACACCTGGTGTCCTCCTTTGCAAGCTCCCTCTATCTGATGGTAGTCTCTCTCTGTGCACGTAGGACAAGCTCCTGAGCTCTCCCATAGGAAATGAAAGGTGCAGCCGTCGCATGTTCCTGCAGGGCACTGACTGAAAAAGCCAAACACAAGCTGTCACCTCGACACCATAACACAGCATTGATAGATAAAGGTTACATGTGATATAAGAAAGGGAATCAGTGACAAAGATGTAGTACCTGGGAACTGTGAGCTCTCCTTTAGTGCTCTTCTCTGCATTACAGCGAATTGTCACCACTGCGCTCCGGCCTGACTCACAAGATGAGGTCGGCTCCAGGGACCTTAGCAAGGCAAAGACAAAAAGCAGGACATAACTTTAGAGCACAACATTTTTTTGGACTTGGATTAAAGAAAAAGAAATCTGAAATAATAGATGTACCTGTAGTAGAAGTTGACATCAGCGACTTTCTTGGTGGTTTGGGGGTACAGCTCTGGTCTCGCCCTTATTCCATCAAGTGTACTATCAACTGTCACTCCTGTTAATAATATACACAGACATTATCATTTAATGTGTGTATGTACAATTAATGCATCTTTGATTTTCTCTCTCCAGTAACATGAATGTGATATTATTTGATAAAAGACCAGCCTTTTTGAGTCATTACATCTTTACCCTTCAAAGCGGTACAAAAAAAACAAATGCAGCGCTTCGCACTATACGAGTCTGCATCTCATGCTCACTAACCAAGTAATGTGTCAGCCAGGTTAATGGACTGTGAGGTGAGCGCTGTGTTGAAGCCTCGTCCAGTAGCTGGGATTATTGTGGACTGACAGATGAAAGTCTTGACAGCATTGATTCCTTCGCCTTTCTCCCTCTGGTAGTCGGTGATGGATAGGTCTGTTACATTGTCTGTGCACACTGCCAGATGAGCCTTAAATTAAAAAAAGAGAAAATAACAAGGGTATTGCATTTATACGGACAAACATTTGATTACATATACTGTGCATATGTGTGTGTTCTCATCTCATCACACCTTTCCTCCACACAGGCTGATATTGAAGTTGTGGAAGTACTTGGTTCCTTTGGAGGTAAAGCTTGGACCGTTCATTAGTGATCCTACGGACCCAAGGAGGCTGAAGTCATAAGTCAGAGTGACATTGCCCTCAGTGTGGGTGAAGTGACAGTCACTGTAACATAAACTGTGGTCCTGTAAAAAACAAACAAAAAAGAAAAAAAACATGGAAAGCGGGATATGGTTATGCTTTATGTGAATCATTTAAAAAAGAAAATCCAAAAAGTTGGATTCCTTTCCCCATTTTCAAAGAAAAACCAACCTTGTCGCTCTTGCTAGCCGGTCCACAGGGTTTGCAGGCGTCCGGGCCCGGCGTGGCATGCGGGACGAGGTATGTGTTACGGGGACACTCTGTGCACTGGCTGGTGCGCTCGTCAATGTAGTGTCCAGGTGGACACGGCACACAGGTAGAACTGGAGGGTTGGGTGCTGAGGGCACAAGCCCGGCACCTAGAGGCCACCCCATCGACCACGTTACTCACTGAGATGGAGTAGATTCGCACCACGTCGTTGACGTACCGGCGTACCTGAGAGAGACAAACGGGTACAGAACGATGCTGCTAAAAAAGGTCCTGTGGAGTTTTGAAACTTTTTTTCCCCAGAGACTAACAAAGACCCCCACATACGAGTGGATCCCCACATACAGTATTGGTACTTTATACAAGATGTAGTGCAGTTCTTACTTGAAATGCCCACATTCTTGCTAAACAGGTGCAAGAGCAAGTTAATGATTCAAGCTGCACCTAAATGAGTACAGAGATAAGGTAGTCTGTTTGATTTGTGGTTAGGTTTAAACACTAACACCACAGCAGATAGTAAACGTATTAGCCAACAATAGGGAGTGTTCGGTGTACCAAGTGTGGAGCGGATTTACAAGACCGAAGGCTGTCCCAGTTGTTGTTGTTTGAATTGGTTGAATGTGCTCTGAAAAAACCGACAGTAAGTCTTTCAGAGCAGTCTGGTCCAGGACAAGAGACAATTAATATGTTGCTTGTCTTTTGAAGGACCAAGTGACCAAATCCTGGGTCAGTGGCCAGTCCTCCACAGCTGAGCACAGAGGAAAACACTATGAAACATGTGAACTTGCTGGGTGAGCTTCTTTAAGGCAGGATTTCAGGGAACACATATACGAGTAACTGCCTTTTGGGCTCTTTGATTGAAACAAGGAAACTTAGAATACACACACAAAACAATAATAAAGACATTAAAAGCAAACACATAGGTCCAGTAGTTAACTCATACTTACATCTGAAGGCTGGTTTGTCCTCTGGAAAGCCCATGTGTAGGAAACCGAGGCATTCTGTGTCATGATGTGTGTGTAGGTCTGTCTTGTTTTGGTTCTCTCCCATGACTCTACCACCGTAGTACTCTGCCTGTTTACATCCTAAAGAACAACATTTTCACTCCACTTTATTCACACCACCTGTATAACAATGTATATGTGGCAGCAAACATCTGTCAGGTGCTATTCTTACCATCATGAAGTAGAACTCGCAGTCAGCAATACACACAGTTTCAAATTCAAATGCGATGCGACCGAACTCCGTCCCAGAATGACTCGACATGGACGTAGGGAGCCTGGTGGCAGATGAGAACAGAGAAGAGGAGGAATCAGTCACATGAAAACAAAACAGACAGCTGAGTGACGAGAACGATGGAGACTGAAAAATACAACATGATTGTACTTACTTGAAGCCAGGAACATGGATGTTGAGGATGAGGTAATCATTATCCGAGCTCCCTGCTCCACTCTGGACATGATCACCTGCCACCTCCCAGCCTATAGGACAGGACAAATATACATTACTCAACTATTAAAGGTTTAACTCTTGTCAATTCAAATCAAAGAGACAGTGTGTCGATTTGGTGGCAACAAAAAAGCAAAAGGCTCTCGCTAGAGCCAGTGTTTGGTTTGTCCGTCCTGGGCTACTGTAAAAACATGGCAAATCAACCAGCTGACACCATAAAGAGGACCAACTCCGTATGTCAATATAGAGGGCTCATTCTATGTCTACAAAAACAAAACGATTCTTAGTTTCATGTGATTATACTCCAATGAAAACATATTTATGAGTATTATATATTTATGAGTATTATATTCCATTTCTGCTAATAGATCACCATCCACACTTCCCGGGGACATAATAATAATAATAATAATAATAATAATAATAATAATAATCAATCCTTTATTAGTCCCACAATGGGGAAATTATTTCTCTGTTATTTAACCCATGGAGCAATGGGCCCGGGAGCAACTTGGGGTTACGAAATGCTACACACTTCCCGTAGAAGAATAGTTCAACAATGTGTAAAAAAACGTATTTATCATCTTGCAGAGAACCAGATAAGAGGATACCACTCTCCTGTCTGTATAGTCAAAGTAAAGCTGCAGCCAGCTGCCGATTAGCTTAGCTTAGCACATGAGTGTTGCTGTCACCATGAAGCTGCTGGTCAAACAGTGGAGGCTCCAGAACGTTACTGCCTCTGGCCAAGCTACGGTAACTATCTCTTGGCTTCAACTTCATATTCACCATACAGACTTGAGAACGCTATCAATCTACTTATCTCACTTTTGGCAAGAAAGCACATGTCCCACAATTGTTACATGTTCCTTTGAGAGGGGCATTCAGGGACAGAATGACCAATAAAGAGAGAGAGAGAGATCACTGGTGGACACATCTTGCCAGATATACTCACCATTCATACCGTCACATTTGGAGTTGCCCACATTGAAACAGGAGGTCTTCATGTTCGCAGGAAGAACATTCCACCATTTATACTCGTAACCCAAGGTGGGCTCAGTGCCTGCTGGACACCGATCACACGCTGCGGGATGAACACAATCAAAAGACACAATTTGGAAACCACACGTGGCAAAAACAAACGTAACTGAAGGAAAATAGCAGGGAGGAATAAAATATAAATCAAGAGGGTTCTCAGTACGTTTCATCCCATCAGAATAGGTCCCAGGTGGGCATGGTGAGCAGGTGGCTGTGTCATTGTTATAGAAACCAGGGTTGCAGGGGGGGCAGGGCTCCTTTTCTCCACTTGGAGGCAACGACTCAGCTCCAGTCACATCCTCCAGACAGATTTTAGGTTCAATCCACTTATATATGACCTGTGTCTGAAATTACACAGAAATGGAATGGTTATGGACAAGAAACTGTGATTACAGAAGGGGATTTCTCTTGGTATTTAATCTGGAGTTGGCCTCTTTTCTCTCACCTTGCCTTCATGGTCACATGCTGTGTGGATCTGGAAATAGTCCTTCCTTGAACATGGAGGCCGGACCTTACACACAGCAGATCCCTCCGCTAGGAAAAGAAAGGTGGTTATAAGGCAAAATAAAAGATAAACTTTACACAGAACCCTGCAAATACTGTAGCGCTTTAATAATAACCTTTCTCAAACACGCTACAGAGCATTAAACATAAAAGCCATGCAGCTAAATCATTAAAACACAAGAATTCAAATAAAATAGAGAACCATTAGGTTAAAATACAGTATAGTAAGAGTAAGTGAAGAAAGTAGCAGAATATGTGATACAAGATGTGAATGCAGATGAGTATAAAAGAATAGAAAAGCATTTTGGGCAAGAGACTCTGCTAAAAACACAGCAGTGAAGCTCAGGAGTCATACAATATGCATAAAGAGGTGTACTGAATAAAATATGTAATATTTTCTGAATACTCTAGCCTTCTTACACTTCACTTCTCCTTGACTTTACTAAAAAGGAAACACATTCACAGCATCATCTGAGGAATATTAGCTGTGAAGATACTTTATATCACAGCAAATTAAAGAAGTAATAAAAGCAGTGTTTTTACTACTTTCATTTCATTCAATTAGACCACGTTAGAATATCAGCCATGTTTCTTCTTACTGAAACTAATTTACTACCTTTACTAATAGCTGGCCTTGCCTCTCAGCAGGGTCTAGTACAGTGCCTTACATGCAAAATGTATTCTAGTAAATCCCTGTTGAGAAACATGCTAAAATAGACCAGGGAGCATATTACTTCAAAAATACAAAAAGTACAAGAGCATAGTCGCTACATCCCGTGCCAAAATCAGAGACTCCCTTGCGATCACACAAGACCTCCACACTGAACTAACCAGCATGTTTCTCCTTCTGAAGTTTGACTAATGTGGCTGAAAATAGGACAAGCTCTCTTTCTATCCTGATCTCTGTGTTATGTGCCTCTGTGAGAAGCACCGATAACAATTAGGCTACACTGAATACTGCCCTGCAGTTACACTGTGTTGTTTCAAAGATTCAACATAATGTAGGTTTTTAAATGCCGTGCAACGTGTGCACATCTTTTTGTGTGTGTGTTCCTACCTGCATACTGAGTGGTAGTGTTACAGGGGGTGCAGGAGCTGGCCCCGTGGCCAGCGAAGGCGTCCCGAGGACAGGGATCGCATGCAGTGGATCCTGGGACTCTGCTGAACGTCCCCGGCTTACATGGGAAACACTCGGATGTGTAGGCAACTCCTGGTGGAAGGAAACACAGAAAAGGAATGAAAAGGGAAATAGTTTTTTGTGTATTGATTCGTCATTGATTACAGAGAGAAGTTGGGATAAGAGATGGGAATTTCTTACTGACCTTCTATTTGAACATTTTTTAGCAAAACAGGCTTCACCCCTTTGGCTCTCATCACGACCCCACCGGTCCTCCAGTACAGGATGTTGGTGCCAGATTTCAGGTTCACCTAGAATACATAAGATTTATATCATACAAGCTGTGCCAGTGCAGTAGTTAAGAGAGCACATTTAAGTCAGGCTGTGCTTTATGTAGCACTAATTAACAAGATATGCCATCTAAAAATTACTGAAAACTTTTATTTTTACAATAAACACCTGAAATGATGAAGGCACTTGCGAATGACAAGCTAGTACAAAATGTAAACCATACTTTGGTGTTTCATTTTGACCTTTTTGGGTAAGATTTCATTAAACATATATTTTTTCTCTTCACATATGTACCAAATCTAGGGCAATGAGGAAGATCTTGGATAGATAACAATAAGAATCAAATATGAATCAAAATTTAAATCATACCCTCTACTTAGCTTGTTTACAAGATATTTAGGTAAGGCTTATCTATAGTGGGAACCATAAGTGCTACTTTTGATGAATGGGAAGAACAACACTGAATGGGAATGCTATTTACGCTTTCAGCCCATAAATAATTCATAAACAGTGACTAATTGGTTTGGGTTACACTCAAACAAATTGCGCCAAAATGTACAACCATTCAAGACAAACTTCCACACAATGCATATTTCAACACACAATGATGATGTAGTACCTAAGGGCATGGTTTTCAGACTGTTAAAAACATAATTTAGCTCCAATTAGTTGGTTTTAAACATTGAAACTAATTATATTTAGAAAAAACAAAGCGACAAACTGGCAGCTGCAATAACTAAATCACACACATTTGTAAGACCGCGCCAAATGCTAGAGCTGTGCCTTCACTGGATATGATCATGTCATTGAAATGGAAAAAAATTAAGCATAAAGCTGCACCATGAATATTCTGGAAATAAAATCTGAAAGCAGTCAGTAATTCATTCAACAGCAACTTCATGCAAGCAAATTGCTTTAAGGCATATGAGAATGTTACCTAACGGAATTAAAATGTTCTACTTTATATGGTTTAATGTATTAATCCAAAGGCACTTCATTGGTGCAATCGTGTAAATAAAACTTCAAGAGAGAACAAAGTAATTTGATTGGTGTATTAATCATGTAAATAAAACTGACACAAAACTATGCTGCCATAAAACATACCCACAGTGCAATAACTGCACAAATAGAAACTAATTTTACAGTGTGGCTGGAAAAATACTGGAGAAAACAATAAGTGATGGCAGCCTCTTGTGTACTAGCAAGCTTCCTGCTTATATCCACCCATTTCTTTCTGCTCCGCCTGTGCATAACACATTTATTTTGGTAGACCTAGGCCAGCTGCCAAAGATGTGTCCTCTGTGGCTATTGTTCATCTTACTGCATAAAACACTTACCGTATGCGTTGCCCATTCACCGTGATTGGTGAGCTTGAGCCACTTTGTATCAGCAGACTGATCCATCTCCTGACATTGGTCATTCTGGATCTAAACACACACACAAACCATTAACGTCCATCAGCTGAAACTCTCGCCTCTTTTATGGTAGTGTAGTGTTTGTGCCTTCAATATTAATTTATTCACTCATGCACTGATACACAGTAAAAAACATGAAGTGTTGATGTGACTTTTGCCTATTGACAGAATTGTGTGTTGTTTGTTTTTTATTGAACAATACAACATCTGTCTTTCATAATTGATAATAAAAAATAAAAAATGGCTTCATTATACTACAGCTCACAAAATCTTAATTAATCCAGCCCACCTGCCTTCAATTAAACACAAAACAAGTGACTCATCATTTGACTTTCCATTGCAGACAAAAGCACTGGTGCAACAATTGATTTGAGTTATGGCTCTGCTCTGTTTAAGCAGTATACAATGTCAGTGAGCCTGCATGCACAATGCAGGGCCTTGGACCTGGTACACCTGGAATGAAATTCAGCCAATAATAATATAATTGCTTTTGCCTGCTATGACGTGTCAGTGTGCCTGTCACGAGAAAGGCCTACCAACAGTATAGTATGTTGTCTGATTTATGCATCTTGTTAGCATGATGCTGATCTGGGGCTATTTCTACTTAGATACAGTATTTTATTCCAATGCATTGCTTGAGATTTAACTCAAGAAATACTGAAGTATGTGTTTGTGTAAACACTGCCAAACAGCCTCCACTTAAACAGAAATATCGATTGACAAAAAAGACAAAAGTAAAAAGATAAAACCAAATGAATATTTGAAACTCACAAAGAACTCAAACAGCAGGTTGTTGTCAAGATACTGGTACTCAAAGCTGACAGAGCCCTGTTTCTTCAGATGAACAGCATAGATGAGAGACACTGTGCATTCGTCCCTGTTGGACTCCAGATAGTTTCCTTGAGGCACCCAGGTAGAACTGCAAGGAAAGACATATATTATTGATTTTACACTTGCAATCCGAATTTCAAATTTTTTTCTTGTCCTAATCGCCCACCTGTTGCAGGTGAGCCTGTCGTCTCTGTGGGGATTGTACTCCAGTGAGGTTGCCAGGCTACTGAATCCAGCAGGCATGGAATCCCATTGATCGAAGCGGATGCCGCTGCCGAGGGAGTAGCTCCCTGCTGCACACGGGGTACACTCCTGAGCCGACATCTCGAGGAACTCCCCGGCCTCGCATGAGAAGGCTGGAGGACACACAAAGGCAAGGAAAAGGGGGGTGGAAGGAAGAGGAACATAAGTCATTTCCCAACCGTCTTTGAAGTCTGCCGCAAAAATCATAAACACAATATAGAATCGCACTGACTGAAGATGACAGAGAAAACGGCCATGCAAATCACTGCCGCATTCAGTATAATGTAGCCCCAGTGCTCAGGGAACCTAATCCTTACATCCTGTTACACACTGTGTCTGTCTCAGCGCTTTTTGCTCACCGAGCAGCCCTCATGTCTTCTGCTTCTGCCAATGTTTGAAACTGTCAGCTTTTCCTCATACCTGAGCTGGTCAAACGCACTTTTGTGAAGCCCCGCTATACTTTAAAAACAACCAATGCAAAATGCGGGTGGGTACACAACTTGTGCAGCACACAAAAGCAGGTGTATGTTAATGTGTGCAGCAGGAAGTGCTTGTAGGTGTGATTTGATTTAGGATAGTTTGCTTTGGCACTCATTTTCATGGTCACATAATGAATTGGTGACAGTTAACTTTATTAACGGGGCCTATTGCAATTCATTACCCTGCAATGCATAGCCTCATCGGATCTAATGCTTTATATTTTGTCCAATTGCTATGAGGAAAAAGGTTTCTGGTGTTCTTTAAGTGAAATGTCTAAGAGTTTGAAGAGGAAGAAGGAAACAGCAAATGTCAAAATAACAAAAGGTGAGTAATGCAACATGAAGATGGAAATGGCAACAAGCAATGTGGAAGGAACAATCCTCAGGACAATCCATTTCCTGATCTATTATTATCATGAGAAACACTAGCTGTCCATCAACATGCACCCCGTATTCTGTTACGTTATCATTTATCTAACACACAGATTTACCCAATGATGATCTCAACTGAGCCATTGGTGAAGTGGTGTCGTGACAGCGCAGGGCAAACCTGTTCTAGGGAAGTCTAACAAACGAACAAACTTGATTGACCACCTTGTAGGAATTTACGTGCTTTTACACAATAATAAAGTAAGTTTCCTGGTTCATGATAAGGCACATTTCATATTCAGTATTTAACACTCTCTGTGATTCACCTTTCACTTAGCAGACCTGTTTCCATGGCAAAACATTAGCACTGATCTGTAATCATTATCTATATGGCAGATGAATAAGTGTGTCCATTCAAAAGCACAAACTCTTTCAACCTACTGTCATTTTAATCTATTCATTTATAACTAAGACGCTTTGTTAGGACAGATTTTTTTTCATGGTTAGAGATGTTGGAGGGACACCAACATCTGTCACCAGTTACTGCCCCTCATATTAGACCCATACAATTATTGTGATGGCCTACATGGCCCCATCAATGAATGAGCAAAGAGCAATTATGTGACAGTGTTTTGCTCTGAGAGTATTAGCTTTGCTCTGTAGTTGGTTGGAGACTCTCCAAACAGGGTCAGTCAGGTTGTAGTGGGGAAAATGCCAGGCTACTGATAAGAAGGTGAGATACACACATCCACTTTCACTATCACACACGCACACACACACACACACACACGTATACTTACTGCACTCTGTGCCGCGTACTGGCTCTGGTAGTCCAGTGCAAGCCCCGGGGCTCTGTGGGATTGCCACTCTCCACCGTGATCCCGTGCTGTCACACTCTGTGTACTCATAGTAGTAGTCCGTCTGCCAATTACAAACACACACACACACACACACACACACACACAAAACAACTGCATTAGAAATCAGGGCGCCACGACAGTCATGGACCCAAACAATTAGCAAATGTAGGCCAGAAGGCAGGTCAGTAAACACCACACGAGGCCTCCACCCACATCAGAGTCCCTGAGTCATCTCACTCTGGGTGTGAATGCATCAGAGCAGACCAAATGGCTGGTGCTACTGCATTAGCAACCAGCACTGAAATTAACTTCCGTAGGCAGCTGCTCTTGGTTTACAAAACATGACCGCCTGCTACGCTGCGTTATCTCTCAAGCCACAACCACTCTTCTCGCCTGGATACACAACATACCATCTCCACGGTGATGGGAACAGAGGGGTGGCAGCAGGCGGAGGCGTTTTACCAGCATTTATTTTACATTTCCTGGATGACCACTTAGACATTTGTTATTCCCATGCTATAGTTTTGATCTGTGGTCTGGAGAAAAAAAACCATTAGCTTGATGTTCTCGCCTCCACAGAGCCTCTCTCCATCTTTCCATCTACAGAGAAAGGGTGGCCTAATTTCTGACAGTTTACATAATGTTGCTCCTTGAGCCAAACCAGATTTTGACACCACAGCACATGCAGGCTGTTGTGTGCGGAATGATTTTCATTGGCGTCTGTGGGTCCGGAGATAGAGCTCAGTCACACTGATGATAATTAGAAAAGAGGCAGAATTGAGCATTAGCAGCCGACCAAAATAAAAGGTTTTAAAATCACAGCTGCAGTGATTCGAGACACAAGAAATGTTAAGAATATAGCTGTGTTCTGAACTCCGTTGCATTAAAACTATCTCTTGTGACTCCTACAAGAGCTGTGGTCAAACACTGCTTTGGCAGATTTCAATACTCATCTCACACCATAATTCAGCATAACAGTCTCTAGTCCTGAATGCATGTTGAGATGAGATTTCAACCAACACATCAGCTCTGATGTCATGCGTTGTCATCCCACAAAATGTAGCACCATACAGCCCTTCACTGGAGAGCCGCAGTAATCTCTCAGCCAGTGTGAAAAGAGAGATTGAGCCATTCATTTAAGGAATGTTGCTCCTCTATCTTGGGACTGTCCGTCTGCTTTGAGACTGAGCTGCCAGCCAGAACTTAGGAGGTGTTGAGCTGAGCCAGACCAGAGGGAAGGAAAGGCCAGTCCATGCAGGAAACTGATAACAGCCTGAACAACACTGGAGTGGTGAAGTTCAACACACACAGCAGACATTACATTACATTACATTACAGTCATTTAGCAGACGCTTTTATCCAAAGCTTACAGGAAGTGTATTCAACATAGGTATTCAAGAGAACTACTAGTCACCAGAAGTCATAAGTGCATCTCCTTTCTTAAACAAGCATCTTAAAGCATAAACCAGAGCAAAAGTATAGTGCAGAGGCAGATTACTACGAAAACAATAATTGCAACAGACTAATACGAATATAATAAGTGCTACAGACTAATACGAATATAATAAGTGCTACAGACCTCATCAGAGATTCATGACTCCCCCAATGTTGTTCAAACTTGTTCTCTTTACAAAGACAGTGGTGATTTAAGGTACATTCGTATTCCCACCTGCTGCAAAGGGCGAGTAATTGAAATAACATACCATAAATCAATCCGGAAACGTGTCATCAAGTTTAAATCGTATTTTAATGAGGATTACCAACACACTGTCATCCCAATCTGTGCATCTTTTTTCTAATTGCCATCCCTGTCAGTGAGCTCTAACAATTAAAACGCAGGCAGTGAAACAGGATGAAGCCTTTATTGATCGACTGTGTGCATCTCTCACCTCGGTACACAGCCGGTGTCCTTTGGCCCCGTCAATCAACCGGAGAGCGCAGAGGATGAGAGCGCAATTGGCGACGAACCAAACCGAGGACCGCATTGTGGAGAAACGAGGGGGGGAGAAAACCGGGATGGATCAGTGAAGCCGATCATAAACCTGATCCAGATACTAGTCACCTGCTTCTGTCGCCTCCCGTCGGCAGATTGTTACCCTTTACCACCTGCGATTACCCCTCAGGGCGTCCTCATCACAGTGAAGCGATGTGGAGCAGAAGAGCGCCTCCGTTTACGGGTTTCAAAGTAAAACACGCCATTTAAGTGTCACCAGTTTATATTTTCTGTGACTATTTTTTTTCCTTTAATTGCGAGAGAATTTACATTACATTACATTACATTACATTACATTACATTACAGTCATTTAGCAGATGCTTTTATCCAAAGCGACTTACAATCAGTAGTATATTACATATCATTCACCCATTCACACACTGATGACAGGCTACCATGCAAGGTGCCACCATCAGACTCTAACTAACATTCATGCAACATCCAGTCCACACCGATGGCAAGCCTTCAGGAGCAACTTGGGGTTAATTTAGTTTTTATGTAGCCTCCACCAGTGTCCATTGACTATTTTTTTTTCAAGAGTTACCATTTAGTTCTTTTATTTTGAAGGCAAGGTAGTAATTTCTGGTATTTCTTCTGACTATTAATGGTGACTTGACGCAAGTGTGTGTGTGTGTGTGTGTGTGTGTGTGTGTGTGTGTGTGTGTGTGTGTGTGTGTGTGTGTGTGTGTGTGTGTGTGTGTGTGTGTGTGTGTGTGTGTGTGTGTGTGTGTGTGTGTGTGTGTGTGTGTGTATCCATCCACCGGTTCTGACGCTCCTATGACGTCGATCTGGAAAAAAATAATATGCTGTTGTCTTGTAGATTTTAGAAAAGAATAAAGAAATGCGCAATTCATAATAACCTAAATACACATAGGCTATCTTAAAAATATAGCTAGCCTTTGGGTATTTAGGTTGGATGCCGATAACTAAAGGCAAATGAACAGTCTATGTTGGGATTATTGTTGCAGATTTGTTTGATCTGTTGCTGTGAGAAAAGACATGTTGAAAGGACCAGGCTGCATTTTCTCCTTATGTTGAAAACAGCCTCGGTTAGATACAGTGTATTGTTCCTAAATCCCAACATTTGCAGTACACATCCCTGACCGCCAGAGGGAAGCCAAGCTCTGCGTGTCTCATCATCACTACAAGATGGATCACATAAGCTGCGTTGTTATTTTTCTGCCTCCAATCAGAGCATTCAGTTTGTGTTATTGAGGAATGGAATGGTTTTCATAGAAATAAATGGCTTATTTGAACATTATTTGGAAGTCTGGCTCAGTGAGCAGAATTTACTCAGCTTCCAGGACCTGGTGCTGTGGCAATAGGACAAACTGTGTCTTAAGATAGGTCAGTTTATGCCTCCTGTTAGTTTGTGAATAGGTGATTCAAATGAAAGCAATGACAGCAGTGCCAATAAGGCTGAATCATCATACAGTATCATGCTGCGGTAGAATAGAATAAGGGAACACAAGCGATGTGCAACTGAGAATCTCAAGAATATAAGGCCTTTTATGTTAAGACTTCCTCAGTGCAACAGAAATGATGTCAACCAAACTTACTGCCATTGTCATTTTCGTATCAAGTTAAAATGAATACAATATGGGTCTGACTGTATCTTAGACTTAGTATTTCCGTGTTTCCCCAGAATTTCTGTTGCAAATTTTTGCAGTTTTCTAACAGCCTGTTTAATGGTGGTTCCCTTATAGTGTAATGATGGCGATAAACCATATAAATGCAATTGAATTCTCTTCAGGTCTGTAAAAATCTGTTACTGTCTTTAAGAGCTACAGTTCCCACAAGCTGCCCAGTGATTCTTTCAAGGTGGTGTCACATTATCTAGCTCTCTCCTTTCAACAAATGTCTACCCTTATACTGTAAGTAACCATTAGGTATTCTATCTATCAGAATAAACATGTTGCAGATATGTATAAATTACATAGCATAACAAAAAGTTACCACATGCTTTTTATTAATTACTCTTGCAACTATATCCCCTCTAAGCTTCCAAGCAGTTAGTGAAAAATGTCCCTCTGTTTATTTGAGACAAAAGAGCTCATGCATGTTTTATGATCACACCCTGGTTCAATTTGTCAGGGTGTGTTACGCTCACAACACAGAGCTGCCTTAATAAGAGAGTAAATGGAGGAGAGACAGAAAGCATAACGGCTTTTGATTATTTTAACAAGAGAGGGGGAAACAAACATTTACATGAGAGTTTATTGAAATCCCTCTTTAGAGGACAGAGATTATGATTTAGTTATTTTTCCTTAGAAATGTTTACTCTTCAAAAAATCAATACAATAATATTTTTATCAATATTATTCTTATCCCAGGGACTACACCTGCATGTGGATCTGTCAGTATATTAGTGCATATTGCTTAATGCATACTATCATTGCTCCACATGAGTAACATTATCTGGTGTGATTGTTGTTGTGTCTGGTGTGTCTACTAACAGCAAGTCGACAACTACAAGACTGAGTCCAGCAACATATCATAGTGTACCACATTCTCCACAACCATCAGAAACAGATCACTGTTCAGGAGAAGATGTGTGCAAGATGGTTACATCACCAATTGTAAAACAGAAGAACAATATAGATTATAGAGTATGAAGAAATGTATTTACAGTGACAAACTAATCAATCAACAGTTCATAGTATTGTATTTATTACAATATTCAAATGACATGTAAGTTAAAGTTAAGTTAACACAAATTAAACCCATTTTGTCATTTTTGTGCATTTTTTTTTGTGCATTTTCACAGTTCCAGGTCTGTGTAGTAAAATGAGCCTTTTTTCATTTTACACAAATCACAAATGGATACACAATGAATACACCTTGCTTAAAGTCATGCAGTCAGATACCACAGCCCTTCAATAGATCCTGCCTTCATGAAGGTTATAGTAATCAGATTTATTTGAATCTGTTTTAGAAAAGGTTTAAATCCAAATTTGTGGTGATGATTGAATTAATCTAATCAATTAATAGCATTAAACTGAGGGGTGTTTTTAATATTTTATGATAATGGTCTAAAATAATACTATCTGTTCAGATTAAAGAGAAAATTATCCAACAGTCACTACCATCTACCTGCTTTTCTGTAGAGCTCACATGGATAATTTATGACGTTCTGCATAAAAGTGCGTCACAACCGCTGTCCAAGGTGCTGATCCTGGGCGACCAGGGTTGCAGAAGCTGTCCACGTGACTTCCCTTTGTTGATATGGCGACAGGCAGGATTCTAAAAAGAATGATGGGGTGCTGTTTCAACACACAATGCAGAATTTGCCTTTTCATACATTGATTTTCTTGTAAGAAACTTGGCAATAACTTTTGCTGTTTTTGTATATTGTCCTTTTTCTGGGCACCGTTAGTATTTTGCTTAAATCTAAGTCATCTCACCAAACTGGAGCTGAATCATTTGAACTTGCCTCCCAGTGTATCAGTTGGACCAATAGTACATGTGTAATTCATCATTCAGTACAGTTGTATGTGGTTTTAAATGTTTGTGTAAGTATAGACTGAACCCTTTTATTTTGTTGAAATGTAGGGTCTTTTATGAGTGTGTTGCCACCATATACTTTATGGCCAAGACATACTGTCGTACTAGATACTGGTCAACCTGGGCAAGTTTATTGGTAGGCTTTTGAACCCCTAGATCATGGATTGGATGTTTGCAATGGAGATTAGAGTTTTTTCACAACACACCTGCTACCACTTAGACTATAAGCTGTAACTTATCAGCATACAATTGGATTTTCAAACATTTTCACTTATATCAAAAGAGTTTCTGCTGTTAAATAATGAATCCAAATCATAGGAAACCAATCCAAAAACTGCATATAAACAGTAACCTAACAACCAATCACATGCCCTGCATTTTTGTCATAATGGTGCGATTGATGTTGTTTTGTGAAAAATACATATTCGCCTGTAGACCCGGCTGGATAAACTATTGATGCAAGTCTGCTTTATGTCATGTATGAATATTTAAGTATATTTAGGCCGTCACCCAAAAGAGTCTTTCTCTATCTCCCCTCCTTTTTCTTTCTCATCTGAGGCCTATCGCTTACGGTGGATGCCTGTAACTTGAACCCTCATATTCAACCATCGGTTACACTCCAATAATCTTTGCACTCTAAGCCACTGCTCTGTGATCAGATGGGTTCATTAATTAATAGTAGTGAAGTGTAGGGCACATGAATTAGCAACTGACCCTGAGTCAGGTGGCAACCGGAGTCCCTGTGGCCCAACCCCTGCCCCCAAACTCACAACAGACAGGGGACTACCTGGTCAAGTAATTAGACACCCAGCTCTGACACACTGCAACTCCCACATACCCTGAACCTTTCACACACACATCGGTTGTCAGGAAAGCAGACAAGGGCTTCTGATGGACTGAAGAGAGAGTGAACCTCGCCTGTAAAGAGTGGTTGAAGCCACAAATAAGCAACCTGGCTGGGAATCTATTTTCTGTGAGAGAAAGAGAGAATGATGTGATGAGAGATCGGCCTACTGACCGAGAGATGGCCGACACATTCTGGACTTTTTAAATTTAAGTCTGGGATGAACTGATGATGCACTGATACAGTTGCTGCTGTTGGACAAGTGGACAACTTATGCTGCTATGACAAAAACAAGAAGATATGCTGAAATGGAGGACAGCTATTGAGGATACCTGTTGGAATGGATCAAACTGAATGTCTTCCCTGGATAAGAGATGTTTTTATTTCATATGTAGCTTCAAAGGTGTGGAAATGGTTGGCAGGTTCTTATGAAGTGCATTTACCTCATCCCATTTTTGGGAAATGATGTATATACCTTAGTGATTATTGTTCATACTCTGCTCAAGTGTAAAGATGAACAAGATGCTACTCCAGTTTAAATGCCTAATTTTGGAAAACCCCAGGTCCACCTGATGTCATTGCGATTAGCATTTATTTTATTGTTTGCTTTAGTCATTTTTGATCCCCCAGCATGCACGGACTACCTTGTTCCTCTCTTGGCCACTGTTTTGATAATCCATCTGATGTTAACACTGATCCTGTTGAAGAGTCAAACTACTCCAGACGAAGCAGAAATAACAGTGGACCTCCGGCAACCGACCCAGTTATATCCCAACCAGAAGCCCTACAATGCAGCCCACAGGAGCAGCATCACAAACAGCCTCGGAGGACTGTCAGCTGTATCTCCGACCACTCCACCAGAACCATTAAAGTAAATGGTACCAACTCAAACTCTATCTGCCACCTGCAGGACCCAGATGACGGCCAATGCTTTGAGTCTCCTCTGGCCTGCCATAGCTTCTCCCAGAGCTCAGAGGAAGAGGAGGAGGTGGAGTTCAGTCCGGAGATGGAGCTGAAATATCCTCAAATTCCCAGACCATCTATTATTATCAGACAGTCTAAGGTAAGAAGGATGTGGTCAGTAAGTTCTGTTTCCAGAAAATATATTCAATACTTAACAACTTGGTAATTCAATATTACAGCAATCAATTTTACAGGAAGCAAATCAGTTATGGAAAACAATCTACCAGTCTACTGCAATTATTTGTTGATTTAATGTAATACACAATATCACCACCAGGTGGGTGTAGATCCAAATTAAGTTTTGTTTGTCTTAAGTAGACACTGATCCTCCCTGTTAGGATTTAATTTATTTACTTTTCATCAGAAAACTCCAGAATGTTCTAATCAATCATATGTAAAGCTCTGAAACACACATGCACACTCACACACCCACTTTGCGGTCAGAGTGCTCAGTGACTGTAGATTGGATGTCAGTGAAATGAGTCCTGAGCTTTTGTTCAACATGATCTGTGAATCCAGATCTATTTAAATACACACACGTGTGCCTTTGTCTGTCTGTGTGTGTTTGTTTGTACATGCTTATATATGTCAGCTATTAAGTCTTAACTAAAACTGGCAAAACAACTTTGAAGCTCCACTTTGACCCCTATTCCAAGAAGAGAATGACACATTATGGAAGCTGTGGCTCCCCAGGCTCTGATCAATAATGCTGATCAGCAGTGTAAACTGCAGAAGAATGAGAGGGAGGAGGGGCAGGTTTTAGTAGGAATCCTGGAATTTACACTGTTGATTACTTCATCCAAAGGGAGTAATTTCATCGGCAGATGTTTAGACATCTGGTGGCTTGATCGTTTTATACCAGAGGATTGTCACTTTAGATACGGTCTGAGTTAAGAAATGTACCGTGAAAGTATTAAACACATGGTTGATTTATTATGGCAGTTGGATACAAGCTTGGTATGAAAATTCCTTGAGTGACTAAAACATTGAGCCATTGCTCAACAATTTATGTAAAGGCTCCCTTTAACTAGCATTTGCCAGCCTCCCTATAAAACTGCAGCAAAGCTGCTCAAGAGTGTAATGCATGTTTTTAGTGGTCACCTCCCAGGGTTACAATGCTGTGCATGTATACAACACTGGCCCTCCCCCAACACAGCTATTATTGTGCTGTGTAAGAATGAGTTTCAAAACGGTATTTTTGAGCATATGTTTCTCACTTTCTGTGGAAACAGGAAAGAGGTTGCACAATGTTTACTTAAGCAAGGCAAATATTCGACATATGCAACACGTATGGTTGGTTTTTCAGCGAACTGACAGCAGGATCTAAAAAATTGATCCTGTAGAGAACAGGCATGATCTGAGCATTTGCATTCACCTTTGTAGGTCACCATCTTCTTATCAGCTGACCCCTCACAAATCACAGCCAAAAGCCTTAGTGATTCCTACTCTCGAGGTTCTAATCAATGCCCTATCTGTTAAAGAGCTCAAGGGACTAAATGTAAAAATAATGGCAATTTACGATAGGCATATTGTGAAACGGCTGTACAATGTGTCCAGAGAGACAAATGAGTAGGAGTGTGTGAGCATGACTAACAGAAGGTGACCATTGGGTTATTATGAGCCAGTCCAGCGTGTCATTCCACAGTGTGCAGTTCCTTTGACTTAATCATCAGTGTGTACAGCAACAGATGTAGCTTTGATCTCCTAGGACCTGAGGCTTTATCTGTGTGTGTGTGTGTGTGTGTGTGTGTGTGTGTGTGTGTGTGTGTGTGTGTGTGTGTGTGTGTGTGTGTGTGTGTGTGTGTGTGTGTGTGTGTGTGTGTGTGTGTGTGTGTGTGTGTGTGTCCATATCAGTGTGTGATACAGTTGTAGTATTTATCTCTGCTGACCGCTATCTTAAAGCTGGATGACTTTATGGGACACTTCCAACACCCAGAGCAGAAATCGTCGTCCTATCTGAGCATTCAGAACAGTTCACACAGGAACAATGATTAAAGGAATGTGCAACCATAAACAATCATGCATAGTCTTCAGTATTGCTCTCTTCACATACACACACACAGAGCCACATACAGAAGTAAAAGATTACTGTCATTATGCAAATGTGTGGGTGGTTTGAACAGGGTGACAGAGAGCAAAGAACATGAACATTCCCTTATAGAACAATCACTGTCCAACCTGACACTGGGTTCATATCTGACTCTGAGTCATCTTTTGTTGTGTTACATGCAGACATTTAGCAGTAGATAAAATAATGAATAGCTGTGAATAATAGTCCTTGACCATCTATGGCAATATTAAGACACTTTAAAACACCTTACATTATGAATGGCAATAATGTGTGACATCCTGTTTTTTCCTTGGCCTTACATTTTTTATGGCCCAATAATAACACCCTGCCTTGTTTAGCCTCAAGCAGTTTCCTGGTGTGTGTGTGTGTGTGTGTGTGTGTGTGTGTGTGTGTGTGTGTGTGTGTGTGTGTGTGTGTGTGTGTGTGTGTGTGTGTGTGTGTGTGTGTGTGTGTGTGTGTGTGTGTGTGTGTGTGTGACTTGTCATGCCTATTAGATTGATGTGTTTGTTATTCAGTGATGTGACTGACAGTATCTCTTTGTGTTCCCTTCCCTAACAGTCTCCTCAGGAACCAGAATTCCAGGAAACGGTGTCTGACAGGTCGGACAGTAGGGAGACAGAGGATGGAGGGTTATCAGGTACGGAAAAAAACACCAGCTTCCTCCTCATTTCTCTCTCCGCTCCCTTCTCCACTTCCAGCTCTTGCACGCTGGAGTTGTTAAGCACAGATTTGACAAATGAAAAAAGTTCTGGCTGGAGCTGTCCTCTGCTGATGGAAAAACAGCCTAGATTTTTATGGGGTATAGGAACATATTTGTGAAAAGAATTACCCTGCGTATGAGGAAATGATCGGGGTCACACAGTCGTGCCCCCATTGTGTCAAAGTGTCTTTATGAAAGAATTGTTGTTCCATAACCTGTCCGTTTAGGAGTGATTAGGGAGAGTTCTCTTTGTCTGTCTGTAGTAAATAGTGATCCAGAGGAAAGGAAGGACATTCTGTGTGTGTATGTGTGTGTGTGTGTGTGTGTGTGTGTGTGTGTGTGTGTGTGTGTGTGTGTGTGTGTGTGTGTGTGTGTGTGTGTGTGTGTGTGTGTGTGTGTGTGTGTGTTCATTCACCTTGCCAGGATGTCTGGGAGGAGCCGAGTGCTGGCGGTTACCTTGGCGATGAGTCTTGGGGCAAAGCACTGGGAGGGGTGGAGGGCTACAAATGGGTAAAAGGATGAAGTTGAGTGCCCGATTAATAATGTGATTGGGTGTGTACATTGTGTGTCTACAAGCGTGGCAAAAATGTGAGTAGTGTGAGCCTACAGACCTACAGGAGAGGGTGCGTAGCCCCATCTGCAGTCAATCTCTCTGTCTTTTGTTTTCTAACCCCATCTGATAACATTACAAAGAATGGATTTTGGGGGTGGGGGTTGGGAGATAAAAAACATCTCACAAAATAAAGCAGTCCATTGCAAAAGCACTCTGAACTATAACCTCAAATTTGACAATAAGAGCAAATCTGACACAACAAAATTCTAGTTTTGAAAGTTTTACAAAGACTATATAACCTATGCTTTTGAATATATATCACATGTATTTAAGGTAACGACGGGGGGCACTCCTCTCCTCATGGCGGGTGGATCAACAGGCAGAATTAGTTAACCAAACACTGACATTAATGCTTTACTAACCCAGCACAGCGCTTTAGGTGCTTTTAAAGGATTAACTATGCCTCTGTGCCACAAGCACATGCACACACACTAAAAGAGAAAACAAGAGAACATCTGCTAAATGAGATTCTCTAAGAGTTGTAATATCCACACAAAGAGCACAGTAAGCCTGACAACTGAGGTCTCTTTATCCCGGAGAGAGATATTTCAACAATTCAAGTACACTTTTGTGCCCCCCTCAACCGATGCACCAGGGGGTAACGTAAGTACAGAACCTCCTCTGTCTCTCTCTCTGACACATGCACACAATTGTCACACTGACCTTGATTTCCTGTGGTCATGGTGTGTGTGCGTGTTGTTGGAAGGGCCTTCCTGCTCTCTGTGTTTGAAATCCTGCTTATTCAGCTTATTCACACAGACGGACAGACAGACAGACGAGTGGACGGACAGAGAGAGGAATATACACTGCTGTGTCTCCAATAGGAGCTTACCCAGGCCTGCTCTCCTCCCACATTCAAACTTAATTCTTTGTGTCTGTTTTGTTTCTACAGTTTATGATTAACTTGCATGAATGACATACAAAATCCAAATAACATGTTAGCGCATGTCCATTCTGCTTTTATGCCTGTATTTAGAAAAAAAAGGGTTCCTAATAGTTTGAACATATGTGTGGTGTATAAATTCTTAAGTGTCCAGCAAAGAGACACATATAAACGTAATGGGTTTGTGGTCTGAGTGATGAAATAGACATGGTAAGTATTGGGCACTTTTGTCCACGTGGATATTTCACCCTCACTGTACTGTAACAGAGCCATCTGCTCTCATTCCTGTTGGCAGTCATTAGGCTAAGTGGAAAGGCTCTGTACAATAAAGCTCAATAAATCCGGGTGGCTTGACCAGTAATAACAGTCTCTGCGACAACATCCGTGGACTGCAGTTAAATGACTGTATCTTGATCTTTTTGCATGTGCTCAGTTGGATGACATTCAAACAAATTAAAATACGGACACACACGCAGGCATGCAAAGGCAGGAAATGGCATGCAGTCTGTAATTTTCTCATCTGCTACGCTCAAGTGAATTGTTCTTCATTTGAATAGACGGGAATTTGTAGTCAATATGCCAAGAATGGCTGGTAGGAGTGTGGTAACAGACAGATAACAGGAAAATAAACTGTAATTATAAGTAAGAATCAAAAATTTTAATAAAACATGACAAATGCCATCGTTGATTAGGTAAACAACAATGGACCACAGGGAGGCAGCCCTGAGAAAGTGTTAATGTTTAATGAAATTAGATTTATTAGTAACAGTTATTATTGTTGCTCAAGGGTGTGTTCATGTCCGTCTCTTTGCTAGCCGATATATTCATGACAAGGGAAATGTCTGCGTTGTTATGAAAGAGACATCAGGAAATAGGGAACGCAAAGAAAAAGTGAATGACAAAGAATATCAATACTGGAGAGAATGGAAAGCATGACGAAGTGCATCAGCTGATTATAAAAACAGAGACAGGGAGAGAGTGTTATGAAGCTAGGGAACAAGAGATTATTTCAGAAGGGCGCTTAGAGGCTGACGCAGCACTGATTTCACAAACCTCATCCAGCCAGGCATCATGGTGCATGTGTGTGTTTGTGTGTAGAAAGGGACACTGTGGTGTGAGTCATCCAGCAGTGATTGAATTAGCTGAACTTTGGCTGAACACTCACAGTGAAAAGAAGGACAGGCAGAAAAAGGAGAATGCATTACGTTCCCCCAACTGGTGAACACATCTCGGAGACAGACCGGCTGACAGTGGGAGTGTCACCGAGATTTTATTAAAAAATCATCCAGCTTTATTAAAGCTACACAAACAGCCTGCACACACCCTCTTTGTAATGTGCAAACAGCTCACAAAGCTGCCTACAGTTACCTAAATGGCAATTTCTTCCAAAACACATATCATAATAGTGGAACATTACTTGAGTTCTGAGTTTTATCTTGTGGTTTCTCCACCAGTGCACTGAGGTTATAAGCCTTAACTGTTGCTGGGTCGGACATTAGGAAGAAAACAGAGTGGAAAGAATGCATTAAGACTGTTTTTGGGCGAGTGAGAAAAATAAGCAAAATGGTGGCTAGATGTAAAAAAAAGAATGACCGATGATTTCAACAAGTATCTCAAATATAACTAATGGGCTCTTGAACATACACTGCTTCAGCATATGGTGGGTGTACTTCTGGTGTAAACCCACAGTCATTCACAAGTAGGTCACTCTCGTGGGGGCGGTGTTTATGTACACTACAATTACATGCAATTATTTACTATTCCTTTCCTGTGCTGGTGTGATGTTAAGCGTGGCTTAACATTCTTTACAACAGCAATGAATAAAGGACGTTCGTCTTTAGTTTACATTATCATTGAGCAGGCTATTCATCTCATATTTACGTCTTGCCCAGAAAAGAATATCCCTCAAACCTCTACCAGAAGAGATTCACTAATATCAGTTTTAAAGCCTTCCCTCACTCACAGGAAGGCCTCTCTGTCACCATGGTTTTCAGATAACTGTCATTTCCTGTTTAAAGTGGAGGCCCTTGGAGGCCTGACAAAGAAAAAACAAGGGGCCTCACATGAAAACCTAGATGCACACATGCACACACATGAACTGTGGGAAACCCTGGGACGATAACAGAAACATCTGTCTCAGAAATTAGACTTCAGATACCAGCAGTGTGAGATAGAGAGGAGGGGGGCAGGGAAGCTTTCCACTTCCAGGCAGTGACACTGATCGAGGAAAACACCCTTTTACTCTACACACAGGAAGAGGCAACAACATGACCTTCAGGGTCCAAACCTGTCGGCGTTACCCAATCATATTTTAAGAGAGATATTAACATTTTGAGCCAACATCCCATTGTGAACATGCATAGCAGAAAATGTAAGTAGGCCTATTTAGGGTAAAGAGGTCAGTGATATTATGTGAATTTTGTGTCTTTTCTAGAGCATTTTCTAACCACTATATGGGCGTGTCTCCGCAATGTAACTGTCCCGCTCAATCTTTTCATCTCAGTGGTGGTTTATAGGAAGAAGTATGAAACTTCAACGGAAACCACTGACAGATGCAATATCAATGAATGAGTTGCTACACAAAAAGGCCTGTTGCCATAGCAGTGAGGAAGTGCTTTCTCCCTATAGTGGTAACGGTTTTAAGTTTAACATGGCTTAAGTATAAATAGCAGTCAGAGTTTGTTTAAGGTTAGACAACTAGTCTATTTAAAAAACATAGTCTATCATAAATAGATGAGGTAGTGTCTTATAATGAGGTAATTATTTTAGGTTAAGTTTGAAGCTAAAATGTTGTTTCACAGTTTGGGAAATCCAGTCAGTTGCTTTCTTGCCAGGAGTGAGATGACAAAATTGTTGTATTTACATTCTAGTTTTTGTAAGGATTAAATAATGGGTCAATCAGTGACCTTTAGAGAGCCAAGCTAGGTGTTTCCCCCTGTTTCCAGTCTTTATGCTAGGCTAAGCTAACCGGCTGCTGGCTCTAGCTACAGACTTAGAGAGTGTTATCAATCTTATTTTCTATCACCAAGAAAGCAATTAAGCACTTCCCCAAATATCACACTATTCCTTTACGCAATAGAAATAGCATGGAGAGGATGGCTTGCAAGGCAAGTGATAGTCGTAGCTCTGACATGTGGGTTTCTTATACAGCTTTTACAAACACACGGCATACACATCTGTTTCCTGCATGGTGGGAGCTCTGAGTGTGGTGGTCTCTGAAGGGAGTGTCCTCTCTGTCAGAAGCGACCCTTATATGACTCATCCTATTGTGTAGCGCAACACTCTTAGTCACCCCAGTCTTAAATTATGAGAAGGTCCTTAGGAATGTTTTACTTCTCACCTCCCACATGTTTGGAAATCAAACCCAACCCGTGGGTCGTTTTCTGTTCTTTTTATCATTTCCAGTAAGCCTGCTCTGGTAATTATATGGCAACTTAGAGCTTTATACAACAGAGATTGAACCAAAAGAGATATAGTCATGAAAGATGTAGACCTCCTTAAATAAGCAGGGCAATGTAAACGACACCATGAAACTAGTTTCGGTGAGCAGATTTAACAGAAGGGTGGTGGATAAGCAGATCCACTCACCCTTCATCAGTAAGCAGATTACTCTTCATCACAAAGAATGCTTGGGATATTCAGTCTGCGACAATAACAGACAGCAGAGTAAACTGTTAATGATCTCTCCCTGAGGACGGGCTGCAAATGTTACTCTTGAAAAGGACACTATTCACAAGTAATTACAATTGCCATGCAGACAAACATTGTTTTAACCCACATACCAAACATATATAAAAAATTATGCCAAGCACATCCGGAATATTGCCACTTGACAGAATCATGTAGCAATAAAAATCCGTCTTTGGTTTGAATATTTCACTATGTTTCAACATAATTTAGCTCCAATAAAGAGCTTAAACAAGATGATACAGAATAGAAAACATATGATGGTGTTATGATACCTTAAAGTAACTTATATTGTACTTATTTTCGCTACTTTATATTACGAAAGTATCTTAAAGTGCCAGTGTGTAGGATTTGGCGTACCTAGCAGTGAGTTAGCCAATTGCAACCACTTGAAAAGTCACCCGTCTACCAAGCTTGTAGGATCATGCTACAGCTATGTTGTTGTTTGGTTTGCCCATTCTTGGCTACTGTGGACAAATGCAGATGAGGACTTGCTCTGAATGTAGATCTAACCAACTCATTCTAAGGTACCAAAACATACCCATAAATGCAACACACCGGCCCTTTAATATTTATATATATGATTCACTAATTAAGGCTTAAACCACATCTCAAAAGAATCAATTGGAAGGTTAAAACTCCAGCAACACTTGTAGAATAAAGATTCATATTATCATATTCAAATATATTGTAATATCACAGGAGATAACACAACACTTAGGAATATTTACAGTATGGGCGTACAAGTAGCCAACTATTACATTTTGAATATTACAGACAAATCACTCTGTATTGTCTCTTTAGAGGATTTTTCTTTCACAAATCAGATAAGATAAGATAAGATAAGATAATCCTTTATTAGTCCCGCAGCGGGGAAATTTGCAGACTTACAACAGCGCAGAGTAAAGTGCACACAAGAGACATAGCAGAAGAAGACAAGCTAAAAAGAAAAAAGAAAAGAAAAAATAAAAGAAAAAATAAAAGAAAAAAAAAAAAAATAAAATAAAATAAAACAAGTATTATAAATAAGCAATAAAAAAAACAGTAGAAAAAACAACAATAACTGAAATACTATATTTACAGACAGAGAAAAAAACAACAACTATTTCAACTACTTTTAACCTTTCTAACCATTTTTGCACAGTGCAATGTGCAATGTATTGCACAGGAGAAATCAGAAGCACTTTTCAGTTAGGCTGACACAGAAACCTTAAATTGTGTTTATTTGTGTAAGCGTGTCTGTGTGTGTGTGCGTGTGTGTGTGTGCGTGTGTGCGTGCATGTGTGTGTGTGCGTGCACGCCCCTCCATCCACGCCCCGCCCTGCGCTTGAGGAGTCCCCGCTCATGTTATTCAAGGGAGCAAATGAAGAAGGAGGAGGAGGAGGAGGAGGAGGAGGAGGAGCCCTGGCGTGACGTCACTCCATCCCTCCCACCCATGTTAAATTTACATTTTCTATGGGTCCTGACTGAGTCAATGTGTGTGTGTGTGTGCTACAGCAAACTGAGCACTTTACTAAATCAGACCCTCGCAGACACACCTAGAGCCAAAAAGTGATCCGGGGGACGCACTGATGTGGCCTGAACCACTTTGTCATTTTAATTATTAAACAACTCGAGTTGGAGAAGTCGACTTTGAGGTAGGTGTGTGTGTATGTGTGTGTCTGGAGCTCTTGTGTGTGTTTTTTTTTTTTTTTTTTGTCCGTAAGGGTTGCACTAACAAAAGCAGCACGTTTTTATTCTGTCTGCTCCCCGTCGGCAGAAGCAGCAGGTTTTTTGGGGTTTTTAAAAAAAAAAAAAAAAAAAAAAGCTGAAAGAGCGAGGAGAGAGAGAATGAGATCGCAAAACACAAACTCTTGTTTCATTGTCTCTCCTTTTGTTGCGGCGCGTTGACTGAAGCGGACGGGACAGTGGAGGAGAAACACGCTGCTGTGTACAGCATGTACAGACTGCTACTACTCAGGATAGGATGCATGACACTTTATACTGTGTACTCTGGGAGAAGAACAGTAGAAGAAGAAGAATGTGTGTTTTAGTATTTCTGGGTTGTCTGAGTAGTTTAGAGAGAATCTTATTTTCCATGTTATGTTCACATGTGATGGGATAGTTTGGCAAGATCTGTACACAAATCGTCTAAAATAAAGAATCACTCTCTTGTTTTTTAGTTATTTATCCATCCCAACGCCACAAGTTTGCATCAGAGTGATTTACAATGTGTACAACACAAGATTAGCTCTGTTTTTTTCTGTTTTTTTCTTCTTATTTGTCTACATAGTTAATAGAAAATAATGTAAAATGAAGTCTTGAAATGAGGCCAATTTGTGAGAAAAACAGCATGAGAGGAGACCATATTTTATGGATGACCTGTGTGAGTAAGACTGTGTGTAATAGCACAGCAATGACTGCTGCCTTCTGTGTCAAAGCACATGGCTTCAGTCAGAGCTGACACACTGGCCTTGCTGTCATCAGGGCATAGACCAACTGTCATATGAAGAGGTGTGTGTGTGCGTGTGTGTGTGTGTGTGCATTTGTATTTGCAATGAGTCTCAGACTTAAGGTGTTTATTTTTCACAGTGCCATAAACTTTGTTAAAAAAGCCTCAGAGAGTGTCTGTCAAACTTTAACAAGATGTTAAACAAACTTTGCTGAAACGACTCCAGCGTGTATGTTTGCTGGGTGGAGGCTGATAGCAGCCTGGCAAGCTGAGCAAATCTAACATGTGAAGTAGTTTAACTCTGGATCTCATCAGATGTGCTCTAGTGATAGGAGGAGTGACAAAAGCAGGTGGTAGGAATGAGTATGTTATAGGTGCAGAGCTTTCAAGAGTGTGTGGTGAGTGTGTGTTTTGGGAGGGGAAAGTTTCTCTCACATGTGTTAGTCATTTAGTCGGGAGTTTGCTAAACCGTTTACATCTGTTTTCTGATCTTTGAACCCCCACCTTCTCTCCTCTTTCTCTTACGCTGCCTCTCTTGCTGTCTTCTGTTTCCCGTAAAGGCTGATGCTGTCACTGCGTGTGTGTTTTTGTGTGTGTGTGTTACAACATATATTCTCTCTGCTCCATTATTATTGCACTGAAAGGAACTTTAAAAACGTGAATGAAATGTCTGAGTTGCCATTCTATAATAGCATGTGTCCATTAGTGGTTCTGGTGCATCTCTCAGATGTATCATTATAGAATCTGAGTCCATGTCAAGGACTCGACCTGACCTCAAAAAAAGCAAGGTATTTGGATCAGGAATGGGTGTGTTTCCAGGAGGGCTAAATGGCAACCACATGTGTGTTGACAGTATTATCTCCCACAGTCCTGCTGGTCTGTCTGTGGGCACAAAATCTTCATTACTCAGCAGAACGCACTGATCCTTTAGATCCACACTGCACGAGACAGTGTTACTGTGTGCGTGTGTGCTTGTGTGTTACTAGACATTTTGTTCACTCGCAGTGAAAGACTACCTTGTAGTAAAAAAAAGTAGTTTCCCCTGTAATGAGCCACGTAAACACAGAGTAAGGTTTCAGAGGGTCTCTGCACTGAGAGTGGAGTCCTCGCGGTTTTAGCAAAGAAGTCTTCACTCTGTCCAGTTCCAGCCTGCTGGGAACTTTTAGTTTATGGTGTTGAATAAAATGTTTTCTTCCGATACACCTTTTTCTTACTCTAATAAAACAAACACAACAGTGTTCATTGTTTTCCTAGGACAAACAGCCATACAAGCCAGGACTTTTGTCAAATGAAAAATAGTTTACAACTGAAAAAGTTATAATTTAAACCAGGGAATATCTAATCAAAGCATATGTAAAGCAGACCCAGGGTTTCCCTCAATGTTTTATAGTGGAGGTGGGACACCTCCCCTGAAACAAAGACCACAATTACTAACATCATAATTAAAACACTTTTATGAAATAGGTGCTATTTTACAGTGTCATATAGTTGAGTGTGGCTTTTCTTAAGGCCCTCTTTTACTGACTAAACTGTGCACATGACAAGCTGTGTAGAATCTGTGTGGTACCAAGTCTGCTAAACAATACCCAAATGCTACCTGAACATTCCAGGCTACACTACAGCCTTATATGAACATGGTTATTATATATCTAGATAACAGGGTTAAGTGAATTCATTTTTAAACAAACAGCGAACACAGCAATTATATTGGAGCTGGTTTTATGATCTAATCTGGCAGTTTTTGAAAGACACTGGGTGTGTTACTGGCCCTCCTCATGCAGGCTGAATTAAATATTATGAAATGAAAACACAAGTGATGCAATCACAGATTCAGAACAGGGCAAAGGATCTGTTTACATTGTGCTGTGGTTGTGTTGCCATGGTTTTTATATTATGATGTCACGATTCAGGTATTGAGTTTCCTGGTGTGTGTGTGTGTGTGTGTGTGTGTGTGTGTGTGTGTGTGTGTGTGTGTGTGTGTGTGTGTGTGTGTGTGTGTGTGTGTGTGTGTGTGTGTGTGTGTGTGTGTGTGTGTGTGTGTGTGTGTGTGTGTGTGTGTGTGTGTGTGTGTTCATATGAAAGTCAGACATGCAAAGGCTTCACTTGTTTTTAGTTGAGCAGGCTAAGAACTTGATTTTGATTTAAGATAAGATACACATACTAAAGCAGAGACACACACACACACACACACACACACACACACACACACACACCCACACACCTACAGAGACCAAGCTTCTCAAAGAATCCCATTGATTTTCCTGCTGTTATGTCGGAGCTTCAATCACAATAACGCACCATTACCGTGCTGACCACTTTGCGTAGTCTTGGAGAATGGATGACACACACAAATGTACGCCTGCAGACTCTAAATGCCTTCCTCCTTGCATCTTGTTAGGTGGAAGTATAGAGAGATTGGAAGTCTGATCTGCATGAATTGGATTAAGCTCTTTGTAAGTCAGTATCAAGATAAATGATCCTGTTTTTATTACAAACACAAACAGGAACATACGCCCTCAGAAGAACAGAGCCACGTCTTTCTGCCACAGCCTGACATGCCTGAATGTATACAGGCTTTGGAAAGTTTCATGAGACAATGAAACCACATGATTGCCTACTGTCCCGACTTAAAAATATGCATGTACGTACCGAGTATTTTGAGTCAAGTCAAGCATAAAGCATAGATTCAGATAGAACAAAGACTCTTCATTTGGCCTGCTTTCAAACACCTTGTTAACCCGTTAAGCATGTGTGTGCGTGGACGGTCAGCTTGCACCCCTGTGTGTGTGTGTGTGTGTGTGTCTGGCTAACTGAGGATTGTCTGGTTGCCCAAGGTAACAGTTGTTATTGGGGTTTTCTGTACTAGCGTGTAAACAAAGGAGAACCTCCCAAATCCTCCCCAGTGTGCCCCCCCCCCCCCCCCAAGCCAATGAGAATTGAGCTCCCAGCTGGGCTCAGCCAGTAGAGGATGAGGAGGGGCGTGACTCTGCTCCACAAGGAAAAAAGCAGCAGTAAAGCACAAAGCTTTGAATCTGGATCTGGAACAGACAGCAGAGCAATAACAAAGACTCCTCCTTTTATGAGTGAACGGCACTTCACACCGCTGAGCCAGACAAAACGGCTGTGGCTTTTTAACTATATGGCTTTTACGCCACTAAGGAGACAGATCTTGGAACTGCATTTAAAGGGCTGATGCGTGTGTGAGGAATGTGCAGTATACGGGCACGTGTTTACATCTGAGTGAGGAGGAGCCACTTGAAACATGCTTGTGCTCCATCTATCATTTGTCCTCTTAGGGTGTGTCTATGTAGCAAAACAGTCTGGATTCTGTGCATCTGTCCAAGTCCACCTGTTCTCAAAGGGGCCTATACATATACATACAAGACCATGTGTCAGTGTCAGCTGTGAGAGAGTATAGACCAGCCTTTTGTATTTGACTGACAGGTGTGACCCTAAACTGTACCCCCTCACCAGTTCTTCAGGACATGTGTTCAGAATTCGGTTTGAGTAAGCACTTTGATTTTAACCTTTTAAGGGAAAGTGCACATGGTGTGCACATAGCAAATCATTCTGTCACTCATGGATGTCAGTGCGTGTCTATATAGAGGTTTCGGCCTATGTGTGTGTGCGTGCCCCTACATGTACATGCTGTTGTGTCCCCGAAGTAATAATCACTCTGCAGGTTCATCACATTCCCGCTGCATGACTCAAAAGTGGTGTCTGTGCCTTTCCGATCCACCCCATTCAGTCTGTAATCTGCCTCAGCCCGGGGCTCACAATGTGCGGCAACAGGAATGTGCATGAGCTACCGCATTCGATAACTTCAGTCAGTGTGAAGTACAAACTGTCAACACAGGCATGTTTAAATTCAAAAGGGTAGATCGCAGTATAACGTGATCAGGTTGTGCTCATCTGAATCATCTTGGCAGTAAAAGATGTCAGTTACTTGTTCATCCAAACACGTTGGGTCATGTCTACTAACAGATGTGGATACTCTCTCACATTGCAAACAACTCTTAAATGCCGGAAATGGAAGCAGGAAAACTCTCATTTTAGTCCGACAACAATCCAGATGCTGTGGTGGTTATCCTGCTGATGCAAGACACGAAGAGGGATGGAAAGTAACTCAGTAACACAGATTTGAAGAACTTCAGCCACAAGAGACAACTGTTTCCAAGCCAAGATCACAACACTGTGATTCCGATCAGACCCCAGAACCACATTAACAATTGTGCATACAATTGTTGCCAAAGTGATGAATGTGTTGTTGTTTTTTCAAGTTTCTTAAAATGCAGAACATGAATATGTTTGTGCAGAACATAGACATGGGAAGTCATTTTCAAAGGTTCCTCTAGTTTGGCCTGTTATTCAAAATAACAATACCATCTGAACAAAACAACAAAGGCCTTTTGTGTGATCAGATATTTTATCCTCTAAAGCTGGGGTGCAAACTTTTACATTTAAATAATTGTCGTTACATTCAAGCTCTTGCCAGACAAATTCACACGTTGCAGATTACGCCGACAGGGAAAGCTCGCTGTATTTTGCAGCAGCATGCCGGGGTTGCGGTGTCTGGTGTCTGTGGATACTTTCCCGCGCTGGTGCACCGGTGATGCCTTTTAATGTCATCTTGAACCAGCTAAAGCTAAAAGGGTTGGGAAGGGAGGGAGACCATAGCGACAGAGCAGCAGCTTGGAGTATAAAAGAAGCTATGGCAGAAAATCCTAAGAAGCATCCAAGAACTTTTTCTGAAGTGGAGGCACCACATTCATGTACTTTTGCAGGCCAACTCCTGTGAAAATGAAAGAGAACTAACGTTAAGCTATAAATGAAATACATCAGGGTTGCATGTGCGTAGACATCGAGGCTGTAAGGGCGAACTAGTCGCAAGATGACATTTTGTAGACTCGTCTATGCACTTGTTAGCAACCACATTGCTTAACTCCCGTAGAAGCTTCAAAATTCACTAGAAGGGTTTCTTAGTATTTTATAATGTAGAACTAACTGATACAATCTCTTAAGTTTGTGTTAAACACAGACCATATCTCAGACATTGCATCTAACTTAGCCCGAGTGATACAAAAACAACATCATCTGAAAGTCTTTTTCTTTTTAGAAAGACATGTAACAGTGACAGTGAATATATTTTGAAAACGATTGATCAGATTTGTTTCTAAAGAAAACTATGAAAAGGAGAGACACTGTTTCAAAATGACGTTTATGCTGTATATACGCCAACATCAGTCAGTCTGCAATTAGCTGTTATCAGTCCAGATCTACTTGAGATAGATTCTTGATAATACTCAAACTGCAAGTGAAGACAGACAAGGTTTTCAGAGTAAACATTTGGGGAGCCAAAAAGATAAGAACTAAGCAACAAGGAAAAGTTGAGTCAATTCAGATGTTTCTTTTATAAATATTACTCCTGGCTGCCAGGGGTAGTAATGAGTTTGGGTGTTTACTTTTCATAATGACAGTCTACAGAGACGCCCAGTACTCCCATGATGACATCAGGGTTTTAGACACCCACCCACCCACACACAGTACAGCTCACACCTCCCTCAATTGATGCACGATGTGTTTTTTATCATATGGGTGTTTGTGCATGGTGCGCATCTGTGCTATATGAACCCTAAAACCCTGATTGTAAATTCCCATACCCCCGCGCCTCCCCTGTGACATCATCACATTGTGGGAGCGGAGTGGGTGCTTTCAGAGGTCAGTACACGATGAGCTCCCAGAATTCCCCAGCTCCTCTTCTCCTCCGCTCCGGACCCCCACTCCGAGGCAGGAAATGCAAAACAGATCTCAACCCCCAAACTCCCAAGCATACTATTGAGGAACCGTTTCCCTCTTGCTCCCTGTATTTCATTGTTTCTCCCTCAGATCATCTCATAATTCAGTCCTCTTTAGCCACATTCTGTGAATGTTTATGTAGTCTAAATATACTTTACTAAAGGTGGCATCACTCTTCATTTTCTACTCACAATATTGTCTTCTGTAGACTGGTCGTGAGTATAAATTTGAGCCGTTCACTCAGTCGAACTCGTACTTTTGATAGCGTTGTGTACGGACACGAACGTGTGCTTGGTCCTGACTATCTCAGGGTGTTCATGTATTCTCTCATCTTATTGGCGGCGTCTTTGTTTAGCATGTCAAGTCAGAGAACTCAAACATAATTGTGCTTACACATACACTTTCAATTGTAGACTGAAAACAAATGCTGTGGGTATGTTTTTTTTTTTTTGGTTTATACTGACTTAAATGTGTTTGTTTTGTGCGAATGACAGGAAAAAGTGTCTTTCTATTGTTGAAATCTGTGCTCTGGAAATGTATGCGTATGTACGTCACTGCATTGCCCCGCCATGATTTATGTGTCGTCACGAGGGAAGGCTTGTAAATGACCACGTACACACGGAGCCCGTCCGGGAAATGAGCTCATTGTCACTTCTAGGCCCCAAACTCAGCTTCTCCTTCACTTTCTCTCTCTCTTACACACACACACACACTCACACACACCCCGCTCTCCCTCCCCCATCCCCCCACAGCTGTCAGTTAAAAGCTCATCTATCTGTGTGTTTTAATTAGGACCTCTCCTATTTATGGCTGAATGGCCGCTTCATTAACAGAAACGCTAGGAGATGCACGTTCAGATCTGTCCAGCTTGTTACTAGCAGGGAGTGGGGGAAAGGGTGTGTGTGTGTGTGTGTGTGTGTGTGTGTGTGTGTGTGTGTGTGTGTGTGTGTGTGTGTGTGTGTGTGTGTGTGTGTGTGTGTGTGTGTGTGTGTGTGTGTGTGTGTGTGTGTGTGTGTGTGAGAGAGAAAGAACGGGGTGTGGGGGATGCTTCAGGGGTATTGATGACGCAATTTCCCCTGAGGGGTGGACCTCCCATCTGTGAGTGGAAAAGACAGGATCCAGAGAGTGAACAAGAGGAAACTAAATGGGACAAGAGAGCGGATGGTGATTGAAGTTTTAAGTAAAATGTTACATATTTGTTCGTTAGTGTTTGGTGGAAATATACTGTGAGTCTGATTTTTTTCTTCACATATGTATGCGTCAGAATTTGGGCAGTTTATATATTTGTTGAGTTTCAGTTAGTGTGTCAGCCCTCCAAAACTGCATCTAATCAATATCCCAAAAAATATAAGGCAAAAGTCATGGATTACAAAATTCTAGTTTAGTATTCATTCTATGGAACTGCTCTTTAAAATGTTAGATGTTAAATGACTGCTCTTCAGATGAGAAGTTTATCTAACCGGATACTAAAATGCTGAGACATCCTTTTTTATTGGCCTGCATGTGTACCTTTGTGCAGGATACTGTGGAAAACATATCCTGGCTGGCTGATGATGGAGTGGGTGTGGTCAGCCATGTGTTCACAACTAATGACGGTTAACGGCCCAACCCCACTCCATGCGGAGCTCTAGATGGTCTGTGCCCGTATCCTGGAGGAGGATAGGGGGGTCAGATGGTGAAGCAGGCCACCAGCTGCTCTCCTCACCTTCATTTTTCTCTCAATCTGGGCTGCGGCAAGAAGAAGGCCGCTGTTGACTCATGAGAGCAAAACCATGTCATGTCGCTGTTGTATTTCCTAGTCTGTCCATGTTGACACTGATCCCAACCTAAAGCTATCGGCCTCTTTCTTCTCTTCCACTTCATTAACAATCCAAATTGTGCAATTGTTCCTCTTTCGTGTAGTATTCACAGCATTGAGCAGATAATATCAGGCTTAGGTTCTCCGACCCCCATCATTAGAATTTCTGCCCGTCTGTGCTCTTCACTGTTTGGTTAGACGAGGAAGAATACTTTTCATGCATATATATCAGGCTCTTTAGCTGCTAAATGCTCTTCTATGTTTTGCAGCTCAACAGTTTAGTGCTGAGCAAGTGGCATACAGTTGGCTATCTGAGCTTTTTTGCTGCGGAAACACCACTACGATGAGAGGAAACAAAAACACTAAAGTTGCGAGATGAAACACACTTGAACATTGAGTTGAGGTGAACCACAGCGTCGGGTGATAATTCTCTTTGGACTTATCACTACGAGCAACGCCTTTCACGTGACACATAGTCATCTGATCCATTTTTGGTAAGGAAATAGTGATTATAAATGCTTTTAAGGCTGTTTTGTGTCTTTCGGGGGTTTAGAGTACCATCAGTGATGCTCATTGCAATGCTTCAGACTCACTCTTCAGTATTAGTTGGCAACAGCTCATTCCTGTCCCTGAATGCTGTGTCACTAAATGCAGAGTGGGTGATGGCAAGTCTCCATGGCAACTTAGAGAAGATAACAGTTTAGGGGGAAATTGAGAAATGAGTCTGTATTATGAAGTGCAAGTCTTTGTGCTTGCTCATATAGTGAAGCTGGCCGGTGGTAAAGCAATCGGTTGGCACAGTGCCAGCATTCTTATCCGTCTTAGACAAGTCATTCTATTAGCTCTAATGCAACCTGCCACTGTGGGATACACATACACACACACACACACACACACACACACACACACACACACACACACACACACACACACACACACACACACAACTGCAAACATGTGTATCAAACCCGTTCATCCAATTATTTCCTTCTTTAAAACTTTTAAAAGAAAAGCTGTGTATGTGTTTAGTTTCAGCCTCTATGTGGATTTAACGTTCAGTGCTACTTTTTGAGCTCTTTGTTGGTATTTATCTTAAATGATTGATCTGAAGAGCTGCCGGATTAGAAAATGTGTCATTTCAAAGTGTATGAGATTATAGTCATACAGTCGTGAGGAACATGGAGTGAGTGAAGTAAACAGAGGAATGACGTCTTTAACTCGCCGTCTCCCTCCTCTCCTCGTCTGACCCAGTTTTTCTTCTTTCTTTTCCGATTGTTTTCACCAACCTTCTGCTCATTTTATCCCTGAATGCTTGGACATTTGAATTGAATCTAAATGCTGCCCCATTTCTCTTGGAAATAATGGATATTGTGGTCTTTTTGGATGCTCATTATATGTCTGTGTGTGTGTGTGTGTGTGTGTGTGTGCGTGTGTGTTTGCCTGTTGTCTGTGCAGTAATGGTGTGTTTTAACAACCAATAAGCAAACTGTTTTATTGGGATTCCTGGAAGTTTTGCCCCCGAAAACTGTGTAACCTTATCCCCACACTGACGTGCTCGGAGGGTTGCTTCCATAGAACATGTTTTGTTGTACAGTATTGCAGATATCAACACATACAATCTACTCTATGTGTTGAAGTGGCTGTTTGTCACACTGCTGTTTTACAGTCCGGACACCCGCACATAAAACGTCACCTGTAGAAGGACTTATCTTGAGGCATAACATGCATGTCTTTATCTGACCGACATTGGAGCATGTTAACTCGGTTATCTGTATATTACTCTTAAGGAATTGGACTTTCAACTGACGAGTAAAACATGTTATCTATATACCCTTTAAGTAAAACGGGACTCACTGTAACATGCAGGACGCCCAGTGTTAAAGCAGAAAGGGCTCCAGGGCTCCAATTTGAGGTTGCAGGTTTCCCTTTGAACTCCCTATGTCACTTCCCCTCTCCCCTGGGGCACAGAGGAAGTAGGAGCAGATGTGTTAAGCTAACGGACACTTTGACAACACTGCCAGTCTGTAAGTTCCTCTACCCCCCCCCCCCCCCCACTACCGACTTTAACAGAAACCACCTTTGATGTGCTCACACGCAGCCCTCGATTACAGACAAACAGTGTTCTGCTCACCTCTGCCATCAAACTCATGCACAAACACCGTCATCGTTTTCTGGCTGTGTCACAAAATACGCCGTGTCTGGCATGTTCCTAACAACACTACAGCCTGTGGTGTAGCATTTAGATGAAAATGGCAAACTAAACTGGTGCAATCTCTTATTTTTCAGGAATAGATTCATGAATATTTATTTTACAAACTTGACCTTAAACTAGTGTCACTAAGATGATTATTTCATGAATTTACTGTGTACATTTTAAGATTTGTGTTGGCCACATGAGTGAGTAAACACATTTTTCTTTGAAAGGTGAATAATCTGTGATTAGAAGGGATTGCCCATCACTGTGACTGTAGATTGCAACCAACTGGAAAGAGCAGTATTTACATATGTCAACATATTCACCTTATCCATCAAGCGTATTATTACGTGGTATTTTTCCCTTTTGTTCAGCAGTGTGCAGCCACAAACCATGTTTATCTTAGGATCCTTTGTTATGTAACTGACATGGTTTAGTTTCTGGAATGCAAGAATGTTGACCTCTTGTGGTGACTTTAACTCATTACACGAATCCTCTGCATGTATGTTTTGATTCTGAGGACACGCTCCCCCATCTTTGTTTCAAGCACGTGCAGTAAAATGCGTCTTTGGCACCACTGATGAATGTGATTGGCCTGCTCTGGTTCAAAAACTTCCCTCCACGTTTTCAGTCTTCATCAGTCGCCGACAGGAGAGACTCATGCACTGGCATTTGAGAACATGATTGTTTATAAATCTGGGTCATTCCTCAGACTGTGGGAGAAAAAATGCATGTGACTTTGCAATCTAATCTCAGCAAATCTTTGTACCATGTATACCAATTTACTCCTCTACTCTTCTTTATGGGACTATATTACCCACAAGATAAAAATGTCAAGTTCTTTACAGTGACAAGCAGGAATATTCATAAATTGGTTATAAACTCTTCTTCGCCTCGAGATGTCATTGGAAGTATGTGGGAGGGAGTAGGTGAGGGAGGGAGCAGAGAGAGAGAGAGAGAGAGAGAGAGAGACATTGTAAGTGTAGCTATAAAACCGATTTTGAACTCCAAACAGCTCAGTAGCAGACGGCTGTGCAGGACAAAGCACCTCTCCTGTGTGAGCCTCTGCAACCGATTGATAAACAGGACAGCGAGTTTTAAAAGCTATTTCTGGAAAATACATTCAGGATCAAAATAGCAAAATGACGACAATATTCAGATACTCCGTCTTTCCTCGTCTGCAGGGTGAGTTAAGCCAAGATTGATTTTTTTGCATTTGTTTGTCTCACATGTCTCAACATATGTTTTTAAACTCTTTTTTTTGTTTTTGTCAAATATTATTCTGTTCTCAATTCAGTTGGTTAGATCAAAACTTGTATCTGTTAAAGTCATTTAAAATTAGTTTAAAAATTCCTGATCATTCATTATTGTAAATGGAGCATGTGAGCCATCAGACAGATGCAAAATGGATTGTTTTCATTGAGCTAAGCAGCGTGGGGAACAGTGGCACTTAGCTTCTATAAAAGATACCTACTGTTGTGTTATTAATGATTAACATGAGGCATGGGTCAAACTTGCCGTATCTCAGTTATTTCTCGGCTCTATAGTGACCCGATAGGTGACCCTTGGGCCCCGAGATAGTAGATCTCCACACAGGAGCTGGTTTGATTTCTATAAATTAAAGAAATACTTAACAATACTTGTGAAATACAGATTATATGGTGTTGAACGTATTAAGGCGGTGTGACCACATTTGTGGGTGACTTTTAAGGAATCACATAGATTTTTGAGGTCACAGAAAACAATGGATTAAACCTTTTGGTGTGTATTGAAATATTTGCATAACTATGTGCCAGTAAGATATTGACAGTACTGTTCTGATTCATTTCTTCATGATAAAGGGGAATGAAATGTTCCTCTTCACTCTGTGGGAACAATTATGTAATTCCAACGTTGAGTCTCTCTATCACAATAGAGACGATTCCAAAACTCAGAGCTGGTGCCAGAAGATCAGGCAGATGCTCATATCACAGGCTGAAAGGAGAAATAATACGTCACTGGAAATGAAAAACACAGATTTGAAAGATTTCTGTCACCACTGCATTGTTGCATTCGAGCCCAAGTCATGGTAACATAGTGGTCAAAACTTAAGTATCTTCACTTGTCTCTGTCGATTCAGATCCGTGTGTCCCTGGTCTATCGCTGCCACCAGGGAGGAGCGTCATGGCGGAGCCGGACTACCTGGACGGAGACTGTGATGAGCTCATCAAACCTAAAAAGCTGATCAACCCAGTCAAGGGCTCCCGTAATCACCAGGACCTGCACAGAGAGCTGCTCATGAACCAGAAGAGGTCAGGAGAAAAGAATACCTTCAATACCTTTCTCCCTTTGTTAGGCAAACAAACGTAGTAAATCCCAGGTTACTTTTAAGGAAGTGATTCATAGTTGACAACCCACATGTTTATCATGGTTTATAGCACATGAACAATATCAGATCAGTGTTATGATTGGAGATAATGGTTTATTCATTTATTGGGTGGTGAAATAATTATGATGTCTAACAGTTTCGTCAACATCAAAACAGGTTAAACAGGGGCAAACAAAACAGTGTCCAGATCCAGGCTAATTTCCTTGCTAATGGAAGATGAGTTATTACAGTAGCCCTGCCACTTTCCTGTTATTGGTCTGATAGTATCCATGCAGACTGTACTTGTACTTCTGCTGTGTGTCACTGATGTTGACTTCACTGCTCCCTTAAACCTCCAGCAGTTTTATTATGTAAAGCTCAGGAAATAAAACTTTCATAGTGATCTATTATATAAAACCCCAAGTGCATTTATGTGTCAAAAATCACGTATGCAAAGGTCACACAGATCTACTCTACAGATGGAAAAACCTGGTCTGCCTGCTGACACTAATACTGGATCATACAATACAGGATTTAATGCAGTCTGTGTGAGCATCAATGCATAAGTAAACATGCATACTGGGACCTGAGATCACCCTTATGACACTAAATGTTTGCATTTTCTCTCACCAAACAGCGGTTGTCCGCTTTGTGCCTGAGCTATAAATAGCTACGTAAACACACATGCTGCTGACAGCTGTTACATCACAGCAGCAGTGATGCTCTGTCCTTAACAGGTCCAACTGTGAGGTGCTTCTGTAGTGATTGAGGAATGGCATTAATGAATAATGGAAAGAGGTAAGGATGGGCAGGAAAAGGAGGCCATACAAGAAATGTCATTTTAGAAAGAAAAAAAAAATCTGTTCCAAATGCTGCATAACATTGTTCGTAGTCGTCTAGACGGAGAATGTCCTGCAGTATCAGTAAAAATCGGAGGGATAAATCTAGTGGGCTTTTGGGGGATATAGTTGTTATGTTTGGGCTTTCTATCGTGTACTGAAAGTATGGAAAGCTTGTCTGCATACATAGTGGATTAGTCACGCTGATGAGAGTGGGGAGGGTGGGGGGTGGGTGGGTGGGTGGGTGGATGCATGGATGGATGGATTGGCTGCATGAAGAGGGGAGGGGGGTGGGGAGGAAATGTGTTATGTAATCAAGATTACAAAACAGTCCTAGCTGAGGGCCTTTCTCTGCCTCTGCTACCTTAGCAGTGATGACTCTTCCTACACACACACACACACACACACACACACACACACACACACACACACACACACACACACACACAAACACACACATATAGTATTTACAGAGTAATTTCAGAACTTCGGCCAACAAGACGTGTGCAGTATTTGAGCAGACGGAGGTATTGATGTGTGAGAATATGAACACACATTCTTCCTAGTCTGCTAGAGGCTGTGCACTCATGGGAGGGGGTCATGGATATGAGGCTCAGTGATTATGTAAACGATGCCTACTGTGAAAGAATAGTGGAGTAAGCATATTTCTAGCCTGTCTTATGACCTTCAGCGACCTTTACCCTCCTCTCTTTCTGCGCGTGGTGCTCAATGGTGTCTTTTACCCTCCGCTCTGCTTCAGCCCGCTAAGTACTTTTACAAGACCCTCACTATCAGGAGAACCAGGGCATCATTTAACTGCAGCAGTGACTTGAGGTGAAGGAGTGCCATGCTGTAAATGAACTCCCACTCCTTTTTTGGAACACCGTGGTCTCGGTTATGCAATCTTAAGGATTTAATAATGCATTTAATTAAAACATTGTTATTGCCGAGCTGCAGTCAGGTAAGCACGCTGGGTTTTCTTTTAAGAAAAGACGCAGCCTTTGCTGAGTCAGGCTTTTATGACAAAAGGAAAATGATTAACCACGAGGAGAGTAAAGTAATCTGGATAATATGGTTTTAAATGGAAGTAATCAAGTTATCAAGGGCTGCAGCTGGTTTTTTGACCGACGGATAGCCTCTGTCCTTTTTACTGCTCTTGGTTTTTCTTTTTCTTGTGTGTGGTACTTTATTTTGCCTCCCTAATCCTTTGTGGGCTTTGCTGTTTATTGGCTTCTGCCTTTTCTAGCTGACTCCAGCTGGTCTCCGTTCCCCTCTGTCTTAAGTAACCCTTCTCCCAAGCTTCATGATCAGCCCCCGCCCTTCTCTCTCGTAATTTGGAGTTAGTTTGGAGCATTACATAACATTTGATATTTTTGCTATTCTTGGCAAGTCACGCTCACACTTTATTAAGATGCCCTTTTTTTGAATGTTGCGGCACAAACCCAGGCAGTGTTGCAACAATCTGTTTTGCCACTGACTCATCACCCCAAAACAACTCCCATGAGAGGAACAGTTTCATGTGAGATAGTTTAAGATATGATCTGATAAATTGGGATTGTTTTGGTACTTCGAAAAGGGAAAGAAAATGAGAAACAACACTTTTTTCCAAAGTCAGTCCAATGCTGCCTACTACCACCACATACACAGAAATGTGGGACAATCTGTGATTGGGCTCAGAATCAAAACTTTTCAGAAACACGACTGACATGTATAATCCGGAAAATCAGATACAGATCTGCAAGTCAAACTAGAACGAGGTCATGGTCATCGTGTGTTACGCATGAACGTGACCGCTAATCTCCCTTTGAGTGCGGCCCAGTAGTGTCGGCAGAGGTTTACTTTAGTAACACGCTGTCTCTCTGATTCTGCACAGGGGTCTGGCTCCTCAGAACAAACCCGAGCTCCAGAAGGTTCTGGAGAAGAGAAAGAGGGAGCAAGTTCTCAAGGCTCAGAAGGAGGAGCAGGAGGCACACAAGAAGAGGAGCGACCTGGAGATAGAGCTCATGAAACGACAACAGAAACTAGAGCAGGTAAATGATTGAAAGCATGCATATATATTATATTCCAAGTTACTGACTGGACCTTGCAGGGTGAAACAAGATGCATCAACAGATTATCACCTATATCATTTGTTTAATCTGAATTTGCCAATGTCTGTGTTCATGCAGCTGGAGCTGGAGCAACAGAAAAATGACGAGGAACAGGAGAACACCCCTGAGTTTGTGAAGATGAAGAGCAACCTGCGCAGAACCAAGCAGGAGGCTGATGGGGAAGAACGGACCACCTAAAACCCAGCCGGGGTGTCTGGGTCTGGCTGATTGTGCGTGTGTTTGTGAGCACAGAGACTTCAGGAGTGTGTGTATAAAAGAGAGAGTGTGTTGTATGGCAGTGGTCCATGACGCACTTCCTGGCTTTCCCAAACCTAGCTGTTCCTTCCCGCAGTGAGGAGAGAGACTTTACAGACTAAAGACCCCCCTCTGCCTGCCTGCCATGGACCGCCAGTACTCACCTCTGCTCCTCGCACCCATCCGGCAGCACACAGCACCCCCTGCAGGAGGGACCTAACACAGACATGTTACATGCTAAACGCCTCCCAAGAGGGCGAGCAAGCTTCCAATGAGCTCTGATGGAGAAAACAAACAACCAAACACATACACACACACACACACACATACATACACACAGGAGTTTTCATCCCCTCTGTTTTCACTCTTCTCTCCACAGCAAGCCGTCGTTTCTCTTTACTGTTATCAATGTTGTTATCGTCGTTGTCGTTGTTACTTTTGTTCTCATCTTCAGAATCAAATAAGGAAAAGTGGACACTGGATGGACTCTTGAAGCTGTGTATTGTAAAAGCCAAACAAATGTGCTTTTGTTATTTATGTTTGTAGCTTTTAGCCCAGGCATATGGGAGGACACTTTTAGACGTTCTGTATTTTCGTTTGTTTTACAGCATAGTTTATGAAGCCAGAACAGGACAAAGGGAGTGTAAGGTTGTGTGAAACACTCATGTTTGCTTTATTATTATTATTTTTTTAAATTCCAAACATGCCATTTCCTCAGCTAATGCAATTTTGAGCAATAGTAGAACTCCCAGGCATGAGAGTGACCTTTTTCTTTATATATTCTGTTTTGTATGAATAAAAATGTTACTTAATAAATAATTTAAGTTCTTGTTACGGTGGTCTATAAGAATAAGCCTTGAGCCCTGTCGGATCAGTCTTTGTGTGCTTTTATGAGCAAAGGACTTGGTAGGAAACATACATAGGTAAGCCACCTGTCACAAAAGATATAATTAATCAGTAGTTCTTGGGATCTGTGTGGCTCCTGAAACAACTCTGATAAGAGTCCTGGAACTCAATCACTGCAGTATTTTGCTTTTATTTTACAATTGAGCCATAGTTGTGCAGACATATAATTTAAGTCAATGAATCTGAATAAAAGTGGCCGTTATCTGCAAAACAATAAATCAGCGTTTGTAGCGATTACACATCCCGAAATGGTTACACAATGTGAGCAACTGTGACATTTTCACAATAACAATGTTAAAGTGCAGATGTAAAGGTTATTTAATTATCACACACAATATTATGGGTCTAAAATTCTGGTGTGTGGGTCTCAAGGGATGATGGTTATTATTTGAATGCGAAGTAGCAGATTTATGACAACATAACCCTGTGGTCTTCTCCAGAATCTTCTTTCAAATAAACATAATTTTAACACACACATTCATTTTATTTTATTTTTATTTTGTGTGCTGCTTGAGTCTCTGTATTTGTTATCAAACGATTAGCTTTCTTTATTTTCTAAATGGAACGTGATCCAAAAATAACAGCGAAGCGGTACGCCTATCAAACAGCTTTTTGCTGTGATATTTAGACTGAAGATGATGATGGTTTTGCTCACAGAATGCAAATGTTGAAATGAATAGTATTTGGCACAACAACAGGATGGTCCTTAGGTAGCAAAGTAGGGCTTGCATTGTGTGGTTTGGGGACTTCAGTGCACATAACACGTTGTGGTGGAGTGAGAAAACTGATGACAATGGTCAGGTAATAGGAGATTTGTTAGATGAGACATGAAACCGTAGGTAGTGACAATTATCCAGTCTTATGTAACATTCATCCAGTTAAAAAAGGCGCTTACTAAAGGTGGAATGACGCAAGGAGAGGATGAAATATGATTTATTGCATTAAAACATATACGTGCAGAAGGGTTTAATTCATTATAAGTATGATAAATAAATGGTAGCTGCAGCATTCTATGATGTGAAAAAGATGAATAAAATGCTACTAAAGGAGAGGATTCTGATTTAGTTACCCTTTATGGGAACTGGAGTGGAAAGGTTTTATTTGGGAATTATAAAATAAGAGATCTTTCCAGGTAAAAGTAACTAAATATCCAATCAGTGAGAGGTAGAAAATGAGACACCTAAGGGGAGTGACATAAGTCCTATACTATCTTAATTAGGATAGATTATATTTTTGAGAATGTATCATTAGATATTGGGAGATAATTATTTGCATGTTATTTGGAAGGTAATAATTTGCGCGTGATGGGGTGTTATGGAAAAGAGGGAGACATTTGGGTCATGCAAAACATAAATTGTTGAGAAGATATAAATGTTGTATTGTGAGTGGGACACATGGTTGTAATACGTTGTCACTAGAAATAATACAAGCAATGTTCTTCACAAGAAAGACAATTAGCATAAGTAATTTGATACTGTATGGAAAAAATGTAGAGACAGTTTGGAAATTTTGGTTCAGTATAGTTTGACCCAAGATTATCATGGGAAAAGTTAGAATAGTGCGTTGTGAGGTTGGACTGGGGAGCTGATATCCTTGAATTCCACATATGAAGCTGTTTAAACATTCAAACGTCTGAAGTGTGTACACTAAACACAGTCCTGGTCCATGGTGGCAATAATATGAAATGCCTTATGGCTCATAGCAATATATTCATGAGTTAAACAGAACCTCCTCCTCCAACCTGTCTTTGTGAACATTGTCATGTCATGTACCATGATTAAACAGTATACTGGAGTGTGTCGGTTGTGGAGAAGGCAGAAGATGTTTGGTCAGCTTGGTTTGGTAACCCTAACCCATAATAATAATAATAATAATAACTTTATTTATATAGCACCTTTAAAAAACAAAGTTTACAAAGTGCTTCGACAGACAAGGCAGCAAAACAGTGCAATAGATGAAACATTAAAAACAATCGTTAGGATAAAAACTAAACTAAGAAATGAAATGAAATAACAAGTGACAATCAAATAAACGAACAAAATAAATAAAATCAAGTGAAATAGATAAACATAAAATAGTAAACGAATATAAGATAAAATAGTAAAAACCAAATAAAACGAAACATTAAAACACATAAAAGCCATTCTGTAAAAATGTGTTTTAAGAAGTGATTTAAAACAGATGACTGATTTATTCAGGACGGTGAGGTAGTAGTAATATCAACCCAACACTAGGGGCGCCAGCTACTGATTAACCAGCAGAGAAGAAGAAGATCGGCGGAGTGCAGATCCACGAAGAAGAACCCGTCGCTCTCATCAGTACGCGACAAAGATGGCCGCCTGTGGGCTAGTCCGCTCCCTGTCTTCCAACTTTTTCACAGTTTTGCCTTTACTTACCCGCTCGGCAACACTTCCACCGTTGCGGCTGGCATCTCCACCTTACTTTGGAAGAACACTAGCCACTTCCTGTCGATTAACAGCAGGTATTGCCCCCCGTGGGTGGGTTGTATTGTTGCAGGTTAGCTCACATGTTCGCTTGCTAGAGGGTAACATTAGCTAGAGAAAAGGACGCGGACGCTGACGACGCTGCTGCACGTCTATCTGTGTTTATTCTGGTTGTCATACATTACTAAAAATGCCCCACACTCTACCGGTGGGAGGATGCATGTGGTCTGAGTCTGTTGTGTTATTTTGCAGCACTTAAATTCACAGACAAGCACGAATGGATCCGAGTAGAAGACGACGGGGTTGGGACTGTCGGTATCAGCAAGTTTGCGCAAGTAAGTTCCCTCCCTGCGTTTAGTGCACACAGACAAGCGCAAACTCACCCACATGTACGTTGCTTGCAGGAGCACACAACAAGTCAATCCTCTTTGCTAACTGTCTTTGACCTTGCTTGTTGACGCTTGCAGGAGGCTCTGGGAGATGTAGTTTACTGTGGACTACCAGAGGTGGGAACACAGCTGGCTCAGCAAGGTATGAAGCAGTGTGGCTCAGGCTAACAGTACACATACAGGACCAGTCACAAGTTTGGACACACCTTCTCATTCAACTACTGAAGAATATAAACTATAAAACATATTCTGGTTTGTTGAGCATTTGTTTGTTTACCACATAATTCCATATGTGTTTCTTCATAGTTTGGATGTCTTCAATATTAATCTACAATGTAGAAAACCATTGAATGTGTCCAAACTTTTGACTGGTACTGTATGTAAACTAATATTATGAATAAATCAATAAAACCTGTTGCATCCTATTTAATGGCCCGGTGGAGAACATTCAAACTGTTGACAAAAACTAATATGACATCAATTTGATACTTTTGTAATTTTTTGATTACCTGAATATCGTTTTAAAGTTTGAATGCTTGGTTTTCCCATGGTTTGATGTTTACAATACAATGATGTATTATTTATTTCTAAAGGTATCTGACTTGTGGGCAAAACAAACAATGATTCCTCCGCGTTATTGATCGACATGTTAATGATTGAGTATCTTATTTAGTGAGTATCACCACAGTCGTTACTTAATAGATGACTGTAAGATGGCAATGCTTTCAATGCAAAGGCTTGGAAACCTGATTATTTGACAGTATTACAAATCTTATTTTAGTTCATCTTAGTTAAAAAATGAAATGCAGATAAGTTTGGGTTATTTTGCCTGTTGGTTCAAGAGCATACGTCTGAAAAATGCTCAATATATTTAGTGTGCCTTTTTTCCCAAACACAGCAGGCCTTACAAAGCAAAGCTATCTAAATAATAATAATCGAAATAATTGATTTTGCATTTTAAAGCGAAAGCGTCATCATTTTTCCCTCAGATGTTGTTGTGTTTAGAAACAGGCGATTGCTTGGCTACTTTCATATATAATTAAAACAAAAATGCCTTTGGTAGTATAATAAATGAAGCTTGTCACACTGGTGTTTTTGCGAACGCATAAATTGTCACCATGCCACAAATCATCTACCTCGGTTGATGTCAACATATCCTTGCAATATTTGCCTGTGCTGTCTGTGTAGTTGCAATTCTGAAATGACCTAACTTGTATATAAATGCACTTGTTTCTATTTCTAACATCTACTGTCACAGATGAGTTTGGAGCTCTTGAAAGTGTGAAGGCTGCCAGTGAGCTTTATTCCCCTTTGACTGGAGAAGTCGTAGAGGTTAATACACTCCTGGCAGACAATCCTGGTTTGGTGAACAAATCTTGCTACAAAGATGGTAAGCACACACATAGCAACACATAGTCAAGTCTATGTAGTATACTATGTGTATGTTCGACTATGTTAACAACACTCTGGAGTCCTAAGGTCATTTTTGCGATTTGTACATTTACGAAATCTTTGTTTGGCTTCTAAAAAATATAACTGCAGATGAGTGTACATCATGTTAAATTTGTTCAGTGTTTAGAGTTGGTACACTGAGGAGAAGTTTCATATGCATCGCCTTGCCTTTGACTTTAGAAACTGTAAAGTGCCATTGATTAAAAAAAGAATACATATGTACTGATGAACTGTTCTCAGTTTTACCAACCATTCTGATACACAGTAATGGCCTGTGAAGCTTAAGGAAACTGCTCACTAGCTTTATTCTTTTTTGGACAGTAGATGGCAGTGGTGTAACATAACATAGAAGGCAGCCACTGTGGGATTAAGGAGATAAAGCCTGCTTTATATCTTGTACCTTGTAAAATCAGTTATTTTGTTGTGATGTCTTACCCCATTCTCTATGTCGAAAGATATTAAAAAAAATACTACTCTACTTAGAGACTTAAAAGTTTGGTTGATATAGTAATCCATCACACAGAACATTGCTTTTTTCCTGACGTTAGAAAAACATTATCGCTGCATGACAAGGCACTGCAGAATTTTAAATTTACCCATAACGGACTTACTGTGCATTGAAAATGTAACTTTGTCAACAATAAAGGCAAACATTTTCACTGTGATCGATTGCTTAATTCAATCTCCATACTGTAATGAGCAAAGGAAGTCAATGACTGCTTTAAAAAGACGGGGGCTGTGTTATCAAAAATATTTGACTTGTGCTAAATGAGCTAAAGTATGCAGAAATTGTCCTAAAAGCACAGCTTAACCTGATTTTAACCTCTTCAATATAGGTTGGCTGGTGAAGATGACCATTGGCAACCCTGCAGAGCTTGATACTCTAATGGATGAAGCAGCCTATGAAAGATACATCCGCTCCATTGAGGACTAACCTAACACCACCTAATAAATGCTATGAGCCCCTTCTCCTTTTCAAAACACTACTGGCAGGAAGATCCACAAGTTGTGCCTGTGTCAACTACAACGCTTTGCTTAGCATCCACCAGTGGAGCTCAAGAGCCCCAGAATGCTGACCTGCCAGTGTTGTAAAGCTGTGGACTTTAGGAATCCTTTATCTACTGTTAAAGACTGACTTTAGGGGACCTGTGAACCTTCGCTGTCTAAACATCCAGTGTTGAGGTTTTGCTGCCTCAAAATCCCCAAACAGAAGAGACTGAGTCAATAGAGCAGTTTGTATACATTTCATTCAAAGGAAAACTTGAATCTCTGTTGTAGGACATTGTTAAACTTTAAAAAGCACTTCTGTATTCATGGTATCAATAATAATGTTGGTCTCCACTGCATGTATGACCGCTAAATAATGTAGACATGGGACATTTAAATTAGAAAATAAACATTTCCTGAGACATTGTGTTTTCTTTGTCCTTTTTATAAAAGTGGGCAGTATTAAAAGAAAAGAAAAATACTGCTTGTCACATAGTGTCAGTCATGTGACTACACAAGATCTTTGACATTACACAAGTATTGAAAAGGCAATAAGCTTGACACTGTCAGAGCCTCACATCATTTCACATTATATTTGCATATTTAATCATTTGCATCTCTTAAAAGTTTGAGTCACCCAAATGCCCTTTTTCTCCACTTACGACTCAAACGCTACAGTGTATATTTATGTGTAACAAACCTCAGATTGGAGTGAATTTGCTGAACACTAAATGAACCATTTAGAATCAGTGAGCATTCTGAAACCCTCTTGCAAACTTTGTCTCAACACTATCTATCCACAGTCCAGTGTATAATTAGTTATTTCCTCATCTTTGCACTTAAAGACTATCCTGTAACATTTTGTACTTTTGCATTTCACGTCTAGTAACTGTCCGGTAACTTGGAACCTGCAAACTTTCCATCTTGATCTCTGGGTCACCTGACGGAGGAGACCGCCCCTCCAGGTAACACAGAAAACCTGTCCTTGGCTGTTGGAGTTTGTCTGGCTCTGCCCCGAGGTGCAGGAGGCCGAGGGAGTCCCTCGATTCTGCGATGATCGCTCTCCAGCCTCTCCATTCTCTGAACTCCCTCATACAACACACTGGCCGTAAAGTCTCTCTCATTCAGGAAGGCAATGGTCTCATCCCTCTTGCGGCTCACGTATCCTTTAAGAACAGCGTTGTAGGGATTTGAGGCGGCGTCTGCGTCCGGATCTTCCAGCTGGTGTTTGAATTCCATGCGTGTGATAACGGGTAACAGGAACTGCTTCCCTTCTGTTACCACACCACCATCCCTGTTTGATAAGCCCAGAGCCTCAGACACGAGGCGTGGGGGCAGAGGCACCAAATCACAGCCTGAACGCTTGTCCACATACTGTCCAAACTCTTTTCGCACCAGAGCTACATCTTGAAGGGAATGATTCCTCCGCTCCTCCAGGTCTGTAACTATTCGCTCAGGATAAGTCTGGCCAAAGACCACACCTAAGCAGTGAGCATAGCAGAGAAAGGAGAATTGTATGTTAAGGTGTGTAAGTGTAACTGGTAGGTAGCATGTTTCCAAACCAGTCTTTTTTGAGACTGTGCATGATAACTTTCTCACCTGTACGTCGAAGCATGGACGCGGGACATTTCCAGGGTTTGTGAATAAGCTCATCAGGCAGATCTGCAAGTTCAGGACACCATTTCCTGACATAGCTGCCGTTGGGGTCACAGGTCATTGCTGCATCGACGGGGTGCATGACGAAGTTCCAGTGATCCAAACCACACATGCCCCCATTCTGCCACATCATAGCATCTATGGCAACATCAGCATCCACTAAGGTGTCCTAAACACATGTAAATGTTGGACACAGTCAGTAAGTAGCACCCAATATACTGTGTGTTGTTGCTTTGTGATATCTATGCAAGTGCATTTTGTGCCTTTATACATGCACGTCTCACCTGGAACCAGCGATAACCTTCTTGCCAGGGCAGATAGAGATATGCTATCAGAAAAGACGCCACCACATGTCTCATGTAGTTGTTCATCCAGCCTGTCAGCCACAGCTGCCTCATGGCGGCGTCCACCAGAGGGTAACCTGTTTTCCCCCGCTGCCAGGCCTTCAGGTGGCCACGATCACTGCTCCACCGCAGAGCCTGCAAATACCAGTGGATGAATAATGCTTTGTAATAAAAACACTTCTTCATTATGTGATATTTGCTTTTCATTAAAGATGAAGAAAGTGAAGGGTAGTTCAACTTTACATATTTCTTTCTTTGCATTTATGAGTAACACTTATAGTAAATTTGAATGTGTCATCAACATGTCTGTAGCCAATTTCTACCTTATATGGAGGTCTGAGGGATTCCCAGGGAAGGTCAGGAAACAATGTCAGCTGCCAGTAAGCCAAATCTCTCCAGGCCAGTTTGCGTTGGAACTTTGGGGGTCGACAGTGTGCCCCTTTGGCATCCCACAATAACCAGCGTGGACTGAGCTGACCAAAGTGAAGGTAGGGAGACAAACAGCTGGTGTTTGGGGCATCTGCCCTGCCGGACTCTTTTTCATATCTATACACACCTTGGATACATGGAAGAATCATATGATACTGTAAGATCAATGTCACACTTATTAACATTCTTTCAAACACAGGTATGTTTACAAAGTGCACGCAAGGCGTCTCACCATCATTCAGAAAGGTCTCTAGCCGGGCACACGCGCCTTCCTCACTGAAGTCCCAAGATTCTCGGATGTTAGCTGCCCAGTCAATCTGAAAGCCAAAATGAACAAAGATTTTTTTTTTTAGGACTTCATGATCTAACCTAATCTTTATTTTTCCATCATTTCTGCTTTATTGGTTAGGGATAGCTGAAAAAGAGACAGGAAAGGCGGGGGAGAGAAATAGGGGATGACATGCAGTAATGCACCCATTCATGACCTAATCGTATTTGTACACTGGACTACAGCTCGGCCCTGCAGGGCTGCTCTGCCGTGGTTACTGACCGTCGTGCCATCCTTCCTGCGGGGCATGCGTGCCAGGCCCAGCGTGCCCAGAGAAACACCCTGAGGCCAGTGGGCAGTTGTGGGGAGAGATACAGGAGGGTCCAGGGGGGCCCCTAACGCAGACCCTGGGTTCTGTTTACAGCAGTTCATGAAGTGAGACACTGAACCTATTCCTAAATCAAAAGAAGAAAAAACAGGAGTTCACCACCAAATTAACTTCTTTCTAATCGGCTTGTATTAGTGAACATTTTTTAAGCTACGATATTAACTACAAATATTTAAGCAAACACCAAATTCATTTTGTTGTGACTAACCTCTGAGTCCAACACCCTCCGTGCTGACAGAGTAAGGGTCTCTTAGACAGTACGAGTGGAACACCCTGCATTCAACACCATCTTTCTGAAGGGCTGACACCACCTCATCATCCCTCTCCTTCAGCCAAGGCTCATAGAGGGCGTTAGCCAAGACAGTTCTCGCCCCCGTCTCCTTTACTAGCTCCTTAAGGGTATGCAAAGAAGATCTATTTGCCTCAAAGAAGACAAGATGGCTGCCAATGCGCTCCAGAGATGAAGAGAAACAAGACAAAGCTTGATGAAGCCAGTATTTACCTGTTGAAAAAGAAACGGTGAGATTGGACAACAGTCAGGAGACTTGTAAATATATTAAGCTTTAGTTCTATATGAGAAGTTATTTGGTGAGTCCAGCAACCACAAGGAGCAGTGATGCATTTTGCTTTGACAACAATTGCCAATAATCACTATTTTCTTTGTGAACTTACAAGCTCCGCCCATAGCCACCGTGATCCCAGGTCCCTCCTCCTCCTCAGGGCTCCAGATGAAGACAGGGATGACAGATGCACCAACCTCCAAGGAGCAGATGAGAGCAGGGTTGTCCCAAAGTCTCAGGTCCCTCCTGAACCACAGCAGAACCGGTGGCAGAGCTGATGGAGAACAGGGCAAACCCACAACCTGCTGGCCGGCGCCTTTACGCCGCTGTCGCCTGTTCTTAGAGCGTTTTGGTTTCTCTGATAGATTCAAATCTGCCTCGTCTGTCCTTTTGTCCCTTTCTTTAACCGTGTCTTGTTTGGAAATTGAGCCAGACAGTCTGGAGACACACACAGTCTGACTTGTTCCTGGTGTCTCCTTTACATATTTGTCAGCATGGGTGCTTTTCTGAAGCTCAGGTTTTGGGGTTGTCTGTGGTGGGCCATCTTTGACCCAGGGTCCAGCTTGTGGTGAGTTGTTGGTTTTTCTCCTGGCAACTACATCTGCTAGCTGGGTGTGGCTGCTTCCCTGTTGCTGAGATACAGAGATCATTTGATTCGGTCTGTTTCCAGGTTGCTGTCGTCTGGACTCTTGGCTGGGTGTCGACAGCTGGTGATCTTTCATTTCCAGTAGAGAGAGTGCCATTGCACATTCCAGTTCATCATCTACGGTCTACAATTGAATTAGGACAATCCATTATTGTAATTAATTATAAAACAACTGCATATAGTCATTAGGGTGGAAATGAAAAATGTACTGTTTGCAACATGTGAAAATAGCAACAAGCATTACAAGAGCAAGAGAGCAAGTTGTTGCAGTTAAAACCTGTGTGCCTTATGAGACCAAACACCAGGGTTGGTGTTTTCGCAAAAACTATGCACTTGTTAGTTGCTTTCAGGAGCTGGACACAAAATAATTTCACTACACGCTGTATGTACTATGTATGATTGTGGATGTGACAAATAAGTGTTACTTAAAAGCCCTACGTACTCCTAATACATCCACTGAGGTGTTTTCTATTATTTAAGCTGGTTACACTTCCTCTCAGCATTGTGTGGGTGTGTGTGTGTACAGACTGTGTCTGGTGGACATCTCTCAGACTCCACTAATGACTTTGTTCCACCTGTAAGAGCAAAACAACTTACATCTTTGCCATTAGGGCCAGAACTATTAATTAAAAAGATCTATTAATTGATTTGTTTGTTTTTATGACATTATTTCTTATCAGAACCCTCAAGAGCAGCAGATGTCTTATCAGCCAGAATAAGTGAAAACACCTGGGTGTGCAGTTGATCAGTTTATTGATTAGTGACATTTTTCTTTTCTTTTCTCATGATATTACAAGAACACTGCTTGGTTGTAATTGTACGTTGTCATTAGGGAGGAGCTGCTGCCACCACACATACAGTACCAGGCAAAGGTTTGGACACACCTTCTCATTCAATGGTTTTTCTTTATTTCTTTATTTATTTTTTTCTACATTGTAGATTAATATTGAAGACATCCAAACTATGAAGGAACACATGTGGAATTATGTGGTAAACAAACAAATGCTCAACAAACCAGAATATGTTTTATATTTTAGATTCTTCAAAGTAGTTGAATGAGAAGCTGTGTCCAAACCTTTGACTGGTACTGTACATTTGGCTCATTTTGAGTCTTTTTGGCGTTTCGTAGTTGTCAAGAGTTCAGATGGGTAAGTAAGTTTATACACATTTAAAAAAAACAAAAAAAAAACACAGATGCCCTTTCATAAGATGTTGAAAACACTTTTTTTTTTTAAATCTTAAAACATTACAAACGTTTTGTCATAAAGTGACATACATGTATAAGTACTTAATAAACAGACACTGACCCTGGAGAAATATTCCTTGTAGATGGAGGTGAGGGTGGAGTGCAGGGAGCTGTTGGCCGTGGACAGAGGATGGATGAGGGACAGGAACTGTGACCGGGTCTCCTGGTGCCCCAGAGCGGACACACACACCGCAAACACCCCCTCTGGATCCTCTCGACCAGCCAGCACCTCCCTCAACGTCGTTCTCACCAACACTTTACTGTCTTCACAAGCAGCCGACGGAGGAGTCATCTTCAAATGTAAGGTAACGTTAAGTTGTGAATAATCATCTAGTGCATAGAGTTACCACACAGTGCACCCCACGTCCTAAACCTGCTCCTCAGTACAGGTTATCAAACAGCTGGTTTTGAGTTACACAAGCCATGTGTTGGTGTTTTGTAACATGCAAAGTGAAAGGTTTGTAATGGATTAATCTCACCTGTAGGGGTCGTAGCAGTCTAATAAATAAGAGTTAGGGGGGGGTAAGATAGTGAAACCCATGGGTGCCTGTCTGTTTTTGTCACAGCATCTGAGTAACATTTGGGATTCCCTGTTTATATTTCATTAATTTGACATTAGGTTAGAGGGTTGAATATATGACAAATGCTCCAGGATTTTCCAATTTCGTCACATGTGTCTCTCTCTCTTCCTCCCTGTTTCATCTACAGTGCAATCATGAATACACTGAAATGGTAGAGTAGGGCTCAACTAAAATGTGTCATGACAAGGGCCCACACAAGCTAAGTCCAATCAAATAGAGATCTTCTGGTCAATTTGGATTGATGTGAAAAGGAAGAGGGGTCATCGTCCTTAAGATAATCGTTCTATGTTTTTTGTGTAGCCTTCATCTTGACAGGAATGTAGTCCTTTTCAAATTCAGCCTGTGATGTGAGACTGATAAACAAAGCCAGGAGACAGTGTACCTGTATTCAAGCTGTAGAGGGGTTGCTAAGTAATTGATTTATTTAATGAGACCATGCATACGCTTTTGAATGTACGCAGTAGGGAACAATAATATGACACATTTGTGGACCAAAATCTGAAATGCTTTGTATAGTTTATAAGCTCTGGTTATAATACTTTAGTACTGAAATGAAGCAAAGCCGTATTTGTTCATGTTCTCAAGTATTCATCTAAAGTATGACTTTAGGCTTCATGTATAAACCAAGGACATGCTGTCTCCATTATTCAAGCTTTTATCTGAGAGAAAGAATTCGGAGTGTATGAAGGGAAGATGTGTTGAGAGCTATGGTATGTGGTGAGAGCAAGACAGAAAAAGAGGGAGAGAGAGAAAGAGATTGAGAGAGAGAGAGAGAATCAATAGTGTTTAGACAGAGAAGTGGAGTCTAAGTGTGTGATCAATAGAGAGCAGAGAGGAGAGATTAGCTGCTTTTCTCTCTCAAACTAACACTGACAAATTGGTGAATTGGTGTATCGGCCCTTGGGCTAAACGGATTGACCTGCTGTTTCCATGTTCTACGGTGTACTGTCAATAAAGATCTGTGTTCATTGTGGCTCTCAATGACGAGGGTGAATGAAGCACAGGAAAAGAGAAAAAGAGAAAAGGAAGGGAGGGAAATGGAGAGGTCTGAAGAGAGAGAAAAGCAAAGTACAGCTCAGGTGCTCAAATGGCCTCGATCCTCACAAAATGTCCACACCTTTGTCTCATTAACACACATGTGCACTCACATGTGCATCGTCGTGCACACTGTTATAAAACCATAATAACGTCTCCAGGAAAATTAATGGAAAGACAGATTAAAAACTAAGTGAGGAGAAACGGGCCACTGGTGTAGCTATTTGCAACTCATAAATCATTCTGACACACCCACGCGCATGTAGACGCATGCATAGACGCACACACATACACACACACACACACGTACTGTAATTAACCACAGGCTATTTACTCTCTCCTGCTGTAAATTAGACATGCAGACACAGTTATTACATTAGGGGGATCTGCCATGCAGAATACTAACAGGAGGAGGAGGGGACACTGGAACAGACAACAAACTGCTCATACAAACATAAACACACACACACATACACGTACACAAGAAAGAGGGTATGGAAGAATCATAGACTGACGGGAGTGAAAATGAAGCTGCAGCACGGAGAATAGGGGCCCCCAGCTCTTTGTTCCCTGCTGCATTTCATTATCTGAAACGCCAGCCAACACACACCACACACACACACACACACACACACACACACACACACACACACACACACACACGCACCTCCCCCTTCCCTAAAGCTGTCTGCCTCCACTCCATGCACACAGCACAAAAAGAGGAAAATAGAGATACTGCGTCAGTGCCATTCACTGGCATCTGAACCCAGTCTTGACAACCATGTCTGCATGGTCATCCTGAGCAGATCAGCCCGTCAAGAAGCTGCTCTCAGTTGAACACTTCCATTCAACCTGCCCTGGCAAAAAGCACCTCCCCATACATTCTATTTTAAGCAGAACAATAGGAGATAAGGACTTGATTAAAGCAAGTATTGATACCCTGTCTTCAGTAGCTTGTCTCCATTAAGTTCATTTGAATTTTTTTTTCTTCCTGGCAGTCCACCTCCTTCTGTTTGTGTGCGTGTCCTCTGGTTCCCCCTACCTCCCTCACCCCTCTCTGTCCCTCGGTTTTCCCACGGTGATCGATAGCTCATTACAATCATTGACTGTGGCTCATCAGCACCTGTTAAGGTCTGGAGAGACAGAGAGAAGGTGTATGAGCATCTGACAGTGTTTGTTATGTGATGCAAGCCTATTGATAAGTTTGGCATTTGAATGCTTATTTTCTGCATTCATTGTTGCAGGCGTCTAGTTTGTCACCGCTTTATGGTCCGTGGTCTTGGCGAATATCTTATTATGCAACTCACGTGGGTACCATGGTTTGTTGCTATGGTGATTGCCAAGGGAGCCAGAGTATTATAGGTGTTTATCCTAGACAGGAGCAAGGCTACTCACCGTCTATCAGGGTAAGCTTGAATTTACCACACAGTTTGGATCACACATTAAGATCAACACAGTCACAAAGACAAAATACAGCATGCAACACAGTCTAGTGTGGATGTGATTTAGTTGAAAGATTATTCAGTATTCATATTCCTGGAAGAAAGACCTTGTTCAAACACTCAGTTGTTGGTTTAATGCGTCACTGCAGGGTTTGTTTTTGGAGAGGAGACTGTGAGCAGGAAGAAGCAAACAGAGAAATTCTGAGAGGCAATTATAAACTACAAACCATGGTTAAAGGTGAGGATAAATGTGTAATAAACACAAAATAAAAGAGATAACCGGGAGACCTCAAGAAACCCCCCGAGAGATTAATTCATAGTAGTTGGTCTAAAAAAAGAGTAAAAATGGCATAAGAGTGTTAAGTTTTAAGGAAAAAGGATAAACATAGAATAATAACAATGGAGGACTGAAAAGAGAACAAGTCTCTTAGCCCATGCATAAATTACACACATCATTTACATATTCATTATGTTTTGTGTACTAATGAGAGTATTTTCTTAATGGCTACACCACCACTGGCAGCTTTTGTTTGACACAAGATATTTGAAAAAGGAGGTAAAAGAAACAAGGGTCATTTTAGGAAAAGAGGGCAAGGTCAATGGTACGCAGTAGATTTTAGTGATAGTCGGATCAATTGTATTGATGTATAGTATGTGACTGAACAAGAACAACCTGCATAAGGCTCTTAGAGATGAATAAAAAGCACACATGATGGGGGTTGGTAAAAGTTAATTAAAACAACACAAGCTTTATCTAAATTCAGGGCTCTCTTCGTCTTTCTCTATTGTCTCGGTGGAATAAGTAACTGCTGAGGTGATTGCAGACAGGGCTTTAACTCTGAGCATTCCTTTAGGTGCCGAAAAAGTCTTCCCAATGAAAACAAAGACCGCCGATTTGCGGCGCGCATTTGAGAAATGAAAAGTTGTGTATTTGTCAATTAACTAATGTTGTGTAAATTTACAAATGCAGCATTTCATACACACAGAGGGTAAATGATTCAGAAAGTGGATGAATGAAATGAGGAGAAGAGAGAGGGATGGAAATGTAGAGACAGGGGGAAGGGCAACGGAGGGATGAGCTACAAATGAGAGCGATGGCGGTGGCAGGTTGGCACAGTGCCATCCAGTCAGGACTTGAGCGGGGGCGGGCATGGGCATGGGCGTAGGGGTGAGGAGAATAAGAATAAAAGAGGAAGAGAAACAGACCTCCATACTGCTACCATGGCGCCACCTTGGCACAGGCAAAATGGGGCGATACGAACAGCAGAGCGGGCAGAGAAAAGGAAGATATAGAAAATATCAGCAGAGCATAGAAGTGAGCAAGATGCCAGGAGAAACATGATGACTCAGATGTCGCTGGATGATGGGAAGCACAGAATGAGAAAAATGGATGATACTATGAAAGTGTAACTTTGGTGATGACCGTTGATCATACGAAGAAAAATATTGGTGGAAAATCCGACATTCCATTCATTTTTCAAATCTTCTTTCGCTCAATGCCAGCCACAGCGTGCCAGCCAGCGGGCGCCATGCCAGCTTGCAGTTGTGGCGTACCCGGAGCGGTCAAAGCGGTCGCCGAGAACTGTCTTAGCCAAAGACAAGGGGACTCACCTCTAAGGATTTGCTGCTAATCGCCGTTTGTTTGCTTGGACAAAGCCAAGAAGAGGTGCCCAGGCAACGGTTGCCAGCGATTCTGTGTTGGCATTTTTTCAGGGGCTGCAAGGGCACGAGCGGAAAGATGGCATGCTGCCAAGCCAACATAACGCACGCATTTGCGAACACAAACCTCCATACGGTGAACAGGATATTTTGGATGCCTTAAATGTTTTGGCGATGGCATCCCCTCAAGGGAGATAACAGGAACAGGGATGGCATCATGCCAAACGCAAACAGGGAGGCATTCGCGGGCGCCACCAGAAACTGTATAAAAAGCGTAGTAAATGCCGACACAAAACAGTAGCAGAAGGTTTGAACCAGAGCCAAATTCAACCATGTCAACCAAGTATTGGGAAAAAAAACATTTCCTCGATGCCAACCCTGCTCAGTGCCAATTGCTGCACTGGATGGAAACTGCTGCCCATTACAAAGACCTACGAGGGATCATACCATTCCAACAGGAAGAAAGAGTATGTGGAAGAAGAGGAATAATGAGCAAAATGAATAAAGGATTAAGAAGAAGAAAAAAATGGGAATTTTGTGCTTAACGAAGAACAGTGGGAGTGGGTGGACAAGGATGATGAAGAGCCTCTTTCCTGCACATGCACACCTGGGACATTCTTAAAGGGATATCCCCTCAGACTGCTGTGTGTGTTAAAGGGAGGGATGTGTTGGCATCATCTCCAGGGTGTCAAGCTGTGTTTCTCTATTGCCAGTCAGGGAGGGTGCTGCAGACGTCAGGGGCGGGCAACTGTCTGGGCATCTCATCTGCAGCTAATTAACAGCCACACACTAATTCTAACAGCCGATCATAATTAGCGATTTAATCGCTCGTCAACGCTTTACTCCCCCCTTAAATTGTGCCTCCTATTTGGACACGTGCGGATAAGCTAAGGAACGCCGGATCCCCCCTCCCTTTCTCCTCGTCCTTCTTTCCTTCATCCTTGGCTCCAGACTCCAGAGGGATCTTAATTAAGCCCGGGCTTCATTATGCAAATGGAGTACAATAAACGACAGCAGAGGTGGAGTTGGATCCAGACTGAAACGGAACGGTGGGAGGGGAGCACTGGAGGTGGAAAATGAAGAGTTGTGGAAGGTTACCAAAATCGTCTGTACGGTGCTACTGCCTTACAATATTTGTACGTTGTTGTGACATGTACGTCTTCAGTGTACCACTACCACACGTGGTGTGAGAACAATCATTTTCCGCACTATTGCTCCATCTCTGTTGCCATTGGAAAAACTTCTCTGAAATAACACTGGATACGCGGAATGTTATCTCTCACAAAGAAAATTCATAAGGGAACTGTGACAATGAAACCCTTAATATCACCAGTTGGCCGTTGTCGTGGATACGAAGAAAGATGGTTGAGATTGGAAGAGAGAAAGGAGGCACAGATACACTGACAGTGGCAGCAGCATGGCAGCTAATGTCATCTCAGTTTAATCATCGCATGGGATCACGGGGTTCATGAAAATTCATTTGCATATCATTAAATGGAGAGAGGTTATTTGGTACAGGCAGCCAAAATGGGATTGGATGAAGCAAGGGGGGGAAAAAAAGGCAAATGGTGGGGCTCGTTATTAAACAGCAATGTTTTATAGTCCGCCAGCCAATTCATTTAATTTGGGCGTAATTAAAATGTGTCAGACTCAATCAATCATTCCAACAGGGATACTATCAATGTTTCAGTCTGAACAAAGAATAATCAGTGAATATGCGGTCGGACATTTTCCAATAACCGTTTAAGTGCTTTAGTCTACTGTGAGCTTGACCCATCCACTTTTTTTTTATGTAATTTATCTGAAGGAGTGTGTCAAAACATCCTTTGTAACTTCTCTGTATTTTGTCATGACTTGTCTATCTCTGACAGGTGGTGATGCCACCTCGTGTTAGTCAATAAGAGAATAGCTCACACTGTCTTTTTGACCTCAGTAGTAAGCTGTCAGTGGTGTGTATGTATGTGCATGCATATGTGCATTTCTTATTTGCATAAGTGATGTAATTAGACCGCCCTTTCACATGCAGATCAGTTTGACAACATGGCAATCACTTCAACACACACATACAGCCACACAGCCATACACACACACGTACACACGCGACAGCACACGCTTACTGCCGTGACCACCCCCATATCATGGGGAGTCTGTTGTCTGTGAGCAGAGAGTGTAAAGATTAACATAATCCAGCTAATAAGTGTGAGTAATATTCACACAGTGACGCGTGGCGTAGACACTGTCCTGCTGATGCGTATTTGTATCTCATTATAGATGTAAAGTACTGAAGGTGGGGGGGTTGCACAGTGGATGGGGGATGGTGAGGAGGTCATAACAAAAGTGTGGGCCTGAATGTGGAGACCAAGAATGACAATAAACAGCAGTATTTTTAAAAAGCTATTATATCCAACATTTCTACAGGTTTAGAGAGCGCAATTTTATAATATAAAGACAGTTTTCAAAGGGTACCTCATATCTGGGTTGTTGGTGATCGGTATAGGAAGTCTTTCTAATGTTTCCACAATATCTGAAAGACAATTTCACTAATATTTCTGCCCGTTTACGGCACTAAGAAGGCAGAGAGTGTCAGTTTTTCAGCAGAATGTAGGAATTATAAATAGAGTGTATTTGCGCTTGCAGGCTAGCTCTGCTACATGATTGATTAGGATGGTGTGACGACCATTAAAAAGTCATTTAAAAGATGGATAGGGACCACATTTCCAAATAAAAACCACTTTATACCTGATGAAGTGCTGAACAAACTCTCCTTCAAAGACATTTACTGATTACTCTCTCAGTGTGTGTGTGCGTGTGTGAGTGAGTGAGTGTAAGGTGGGAAGCACCCCTGTACTGTGTGTAGCTCTGCATCAGCTGTAGAAGATACCAAAGCAATCTTCAGGACACAGTCGGGCTGTGGGATTTTAAAACTAAAATTAGATCTCCATTTTTTAGATTAATAGAAGCAGCATGATGTTCATTTGGAAACAGATGTAATCTACCTGCATACACTACGTCACAAACAGGCCAACACACGCACAACTGATTGAAATGTATCTGATAGCAAAGCATCGCTTCGACTGAAGCCTTATCCAAAGAACCAGAGCTGTGTCTAAATGTGTGAATGTATTTTAGCTCTGTCTCTTTAACTCGGGGCTCCACCACAGCAGCATGCTTTGGGATTCATGCATAAACATGAGCTGGCCTTTCAGCTCTCTCCTCACATAACCAATCTAAATCTAAATGAGCCCCACTACTGATACACCAGCAGGCAATGACATTACACCCCCCCCAGCCCCAGCCCAATCCCCTACTCTCCTCTTCTACCCCCAGCGTCACATATACACCAGCAGGCAATAATTTCACGCCATCCCTCAAAGCCCCCCCCTCAAAGCCCCCCTCCTCTGCACAGACACTCGTACCCCTTTTTGCCGCAACCCCACCAGCTGCACAGTACTCATTTGATTAAGAGGGGGAGGACAGGGAGAAGGAGAAATGGTTGGGGATCACTTTATCAGGATGACTTTCTAAGATGGCTATCATCAGCTACGAAGCTATCTCAAGCCCTCTTCTGTGGTTCATTTGCTATTGTTCTCCACACGTATCTGTTTGTCCGTTCCCTGCAACCAATATCAAAACTGTTTCCTCTGTTGTCGCATTCATGTATAATGGTTAAATGAATGGCTTGCTGCTTGAGAACAAGGAGCAGATACCAGTTTGCGCTTGAGACTCTGAACGACGCATTCTTCTATTGTAGTTTTTCCTCTCTGGCAAGTTGTCTGATCAACTACTGGAAAGTTTTACACAAAAGAGAACAAAATAATAAAATCTGCTCTACCAACCTACACTGTGGTCTTTGAAATGTTGCATATGAGAATCTGCGTGCTCTAAATGTGCTGTAGTGTGCAATTTTACTCCCCTCTCTCCCAGAGTCGTAAAACACATTATCATCAGCAGCAGCAGAAGCAGCAGTGTAATTCATCCGAGGTCGTTAATATTCATCATATCATTTAGTCACAAAGGAAACTCATCTGGCTGAATGTCAGAGATGTAATTAATGAAGTGACCCCAGAGGTCATGGCTCCATTCACCAAACGCCTTCCACACACTGCTGTGTTACACACACACTCTCTCACAGGCTCACACACACACACACACACAAGGTTGCACATCAAAAGCCTTCCAGACAGACACACACAACATACAACCTGGAATATGAAACACGCATAACAGGCAGACACCCTCTCATACCACAACATTCACAAAATGGCTTCTCTTGGTGAGACAAGGGATGAGACCAGAGCATGCACCAAAGCAGACTTTATTTAGCTCAGTGGAGTATGGGAAGGGGAAGGAACAGAAACACACACCAGTAGGGGAGAACTTGGGGAGGGACAGTATAGAGACGCACTAAACCACTGGAGCAGGACATAAGGACAGGTGCACATCACAGGTATCTTTTTGGTCATCACTATGGCAACAACATATCCAGAAAAAAATGAAAACAAGAGTTTTACCTACAGTAAGGATAACAGAGTCCCTTCACCATAGAGGACCCCAATATGTACATCTTACAGTCAATAAGATCAAGAGAATATGACAGAAATTAAATTTTAAATAATCAGTATACAAAAAAACTGCCTTTGTGGTATTTGGAATGCACATTTCTGTACAGAAGAAAGCTCATTGGTATTGTCGTAAACATTGGTTAGTTTAGGAACAAAGCATGACAGAGTAAGTCAGTCCACATCCTTTGGAAAGTTGGTTGTGATGTCAGTCTGAGACAAGTTCAGCGAAGCTGTTTTCGATGGACAAATGGACTAGAGACATTGCAACACAGAAAGGCTGACACCATACCAGTGGAAGATTTGGGGCTGAACTCCTTCAAATAGCTATGCAGTATCTCCATAAGTATTGGGAAATTAATGCCCTAAGCAGGTTTCTCTAAAACTGAAGCTTGAAAAAATATTTCTGGTACTACGAAAGCCATTTTTTTCTTCAGAGTCGGGGTAATTATTAGGATACTGAAAAACAAACCTGATGGAATTGAGCCCCACAAATCCATTTGTTTACAACAGAATAACAGAGGAGCAGTTTATCAACAGCATCACAGGTATCATTACAGTTTGTAGTCATTAAAGCCTAGTGGTAAAGCGATCAGAGCATGCATCTTTCTACAGTATCATTAGAAACTACAGTACATTAGCAGCAAACTGGACATCCTTAAGGGCTGAAGTTCAACACTATGGTAAAAAAGAAAGAAAAATAAACTGCAACATTTCTTAAGAGAAGTAAAACTCTTTAACCGCTATATTACAGACTGCCATGGCTCTAGTTTGGGGTTTTGGTTACAGTCTCCAGTGTGCTTATGAGAGGCAGAAAACAGTAGCTTAGATATAGGGACTCCTTCCTTCTTTAAAAACAGCAATACATCGTCAAGTAAACAGTAGCGCTTATTTTTGTAGGTCATATGGTTAAAGTATTATCACGTCTTTGGATTTTTGTCTTAAAGCATTAATTATTGTTTAGCTATTATTGTTATATTGTCATTATTACAGTTAGAATAAGGACTGGTTGCAATGAACACAGGAAGAAAAGTAGAGAGCATAAGAGGAAAGTCTGTAAGGGAGGAGAAAGAGGGAAAATAAATTAAGAGTACAAAAATAACATCAATAACATCCGAAGTTTTTCTCAGATTTGCACAGTAGCTCCCTTTCTGTAAGTGGAAAAGGGAGCTATGTCTCAATCATCCAATGAAGTCTTGAGTCAACCATACAAAAGCTAAATACTGTACATTTACCCCTCACACTATTAAACACTTTTCACGTTTCAATAAGGTTTTTGTAACAATCTATTACTCAGTGGTGAGAAGCTCAGATCTTTGAAATACAGATGTTTTTGTAGATATCTTTTAATACTTAGTCCTAGGTTAAACCATGACTCTTCTGTTTTAAAAACAGAAAAGTACAGTATTAAGACCACATTTGAAGCGGAGCCATGTTGAGCTGTTGACCTGAGCATAGAAAGCTTTACATTAATCAAATAACATTGGTCAGCCATTGGTATATTCAAATAGAACGGAAAGGCAGTAAGTCACCTTGCCTGAACATATCAAAGCTGTCATAAACTTTTCATAATCATGACACTATTATATCGAAGCAAGACAGTTTATCTCAGTCGATAAGATTTATATTAAGAAACTATTACTAAACACACACAATGTAAATTTGAGTTTGGTTAAAGTTTTCATATACAGTATAATGGTTGAGTGCTATAAAAAATAGTTTGCCCCGTTCAGGACAAACTGGCCTTTGCGTTCTGTGCTATTTGGGCTGTTATCCACTAAAGGAACATAGAAGGTGTACATGTACAACAGAAGACTCATCATTGGCTTGTGGGGGGTGAAGCTGCATTCTGGCACCGTGTCAGTCTATTGGTACTCGGCTTAATTTTGCCAGCTGCAGATCTCACCCATTCACCGTACAGACGTCAGCTCTGCAGTTTGTTGTTGAAAACAAACGTGTTGAAACTAAATCCACAGACATGAAAAATTTTGGTTACGAGCTTTGGAATCTGAGTCAGTCTTTACAAAAGCTCTATGCGAATACCTCCGTATCTTTCAAGGATATTTTTCCTTTTTTTTTTTTCATCATCTTCTTCTTCCACTGTTAACTGCTTTGTTTTTCTTCAAGTTTATCTTTTGGAGTTCTCTATATACACTAAAATCTCTTTGACAATTTATTTTCCAGCCTCTTACAGGCTGGCACTACATGCTACACAGCTAGTCATCTAGCACTGTCTGGTGGAGGGCCCACTATGAGTCTGTCATGCAGACTGAGAGGTAGACTGCAGGTCTAGCTGGGCAGTGAGGTCACATACTTGAAGAATGCTCTTTGGCCTCTGTGGCATCTGGTTGGTATTTTATCAAGGTGGTGTTTGGTTGTAGTAAGGTGTCTTGACGGAATAGGGAGAGGAGCTCTTTTCAACGTGAACGGACAGACCGGGAAAGAGTTTAAGAACAATATGAAAAGAGGAAAGCTGTGGTAGAGAGGTCTTGGTTTGGGCTCTCTCCTACTTCAGTTGAGAGAGTTTCTCTTTGGGCCACTGTGGCTCGGCATCTTTGGGGTGTTCAGGTTACAGGTTTGGCAGCAAAGTGGACAAGGTATATGTTTAGAGATCAACAGCAGGTGCAGGAGGGGTTTTGGGGAGAATGTAGTAGAAAGAAGCGAAGCGGCTGTCGTCTGCCTCTCTAAGCTCTGTCTCTCTCCCCTGCTCCCGCGGACAGCTCGGCCTGCTCCCTCTCTGCAGAGTCAGAGCTCAGGCTCCTGGCCCTCTTCTCCTTGGCTCTGGCATTCTGGAACCACACCTACAAAAAAAAGATTAGTATGAATAAATTAGCTATCACCCTTAAAATACAGAAACAGTCCTTTTTAAAACTGCATTTTATCATTTATTGATATATTTGAAATATATACCTGCACAACTCGGTGAGGCAGTCCCAACTCCTGGCCCAGTGTCTCACACTCGTGTCGGTTGGGGGTACGGTGGCTCCTGTAGAAGTCTCTGAGCTGGAGTACCTGGAAGTGACTCATCTGTGTCCTTTGGCGCTGCTGCTGATGTTGGTGCTGTTGCAGACTTTGCATCTCACCCCAATCTGAGCTTGGACCCCCAGATCCCTCAGGACTAGGAGACCCTTGGTCAGCCGTACTGGAACCCTCCTCACATGGGTACTCCTCATCGTCTTCCTCATAGTCATCATCGTCCTCTGGGTTGTTCAGATCGGTGGTTGAAGACAAAGAGGTCACAGGTAGCTTCATACTTAACTCTTTGTTAATGATGACATAACCATGGTTTGGGATGAGGTTGGAGGAGATTGATGGGCCTGGTCTGTCCATGACAGATGACATAGCCATCCCAATCTGCCCATTGGATCCATTACTCATTGATAAGTTGTAGCCTGCTCTTTCAGCTTCGGCCCAGTGGCGTGACCTCATATGGGCATCAAGGGCACTCTTTACCTTGAAGAGAGCCCTGCAGAATGGGCAGCGCAAGTGGTTCAAACCCAAGGTGAAACTGGATCCTGGTCCCATTGACCGGAACTGTCCTTTTCTCTCACGGGCCCGTGTATTCTGAAACCAGACCTGTGAAGGAAGGACCAGCATGATTTTAAAATTCGAGTTACACAAAATCATTCAGTCATTTTCTGTGCCTTGCTTTCAGTCCCTCCCTCCAAAAAGCATTCACACATAATCAAACACAACAAACATATATAGAATACCTGAACCACACGTCTTGTTAGGCCTACATCGCGTGCAATGCCTTCCAGGACTCCTCTGGTGGGGTTTGAGTCCATACTGTAGCGCTGATACAACACTTCAAGCTGTTCTGGGGTGATGGTGGTTCTCTGACGCTTATCCCTTCGGTGATCTTCCTCAATCTCTCTACTCCCCCTTTGGCTTTCATAACTGATCTCTGACATAAGCTTTGAATTCTGCTTCATGGGTGTCAGGGAACTTTGAGAGAGGCTGGTGAGGTTGTTACTGGAGTGATCAGGGAGCGTGTTCTTAATTTGTATGCTGTTTAAGTGTGAAATCATGGAATGTGTGGGATTAGGGTGCATCTGGGACATAGCCCCTGAAAGCATTTGGCTGGCCATCAGGGTGTGGTTGGGGTGTAGCATCATGTAAGGCATGGTTCGGTCTGTGAAGCCAGAATGGAGAAATTGGACCTGGGACTGAGCTGCCAGGAGGTGCCTGGTCTGATGCTCCTGCCACAGCTGGAATGAGGGCAAGGACACTGGGCAGAGACTGCACTGGAACTGAGCCTGCGTTTGGGGTTTGAGCGGTTTTTTTTGCTGGTTTTCAGTGGATAGGCCAGAGGTGGCATCAGGTAGCCGAATGTAGCTTGTGTCAGACTCTGAAGCAGCAGGGAGGCTGGGTGATGTTTCGACAGGCTTTTCAACAGTGGGATCAGAAGGAGGGCTGCATGTATGCCCCTGGCTGGAATGAGCTGTGGACGTGATGGTGTGTACTGTTTTTTGTGAAGAGGAGGAGGAGCAATGCTGGGGTCTTTCTGGAGTACTTTCTGGCTGCAGATTGGGCTCAGGTTGTGGCGAGGACCTAATTTTCATGGCCGGAACAATGTCCTTAAGCTGGATGTCTGCATCTGAAATTCCATTTTGAGTTTGAACAAGATCTAGGTTAGCCTGAGAAGATATTGTTTTGTCTTCTTGTTTCCTAGTAACAGGTGTTGGTTCACCACTGGCTGTTGGATGCTCACTTTCTATGCAGTGAGAGGAAGAATCAAGGACAGGTGAGTCAGGGTTGGTGTAATACTCATAAGTCAGATCCATGGAGTTTTCATTCTGAGATTCATCGTGTGCATCATCCCCACCGCTGTTATTGTCATCATCATTCTTGTAGCAGCCATTTCTCTGTCTATGAATGTTGTCAAGTTGGTTCTTCCCCTCTAATCCATCGTCTGTCCCCTGGTCTTGATTTTTACGGGCTCTCTGCCTTGCATTTTGGAACCACACAACAATGATTCTGTTAGGGAGAGACAACAGAGCAGACAAGCTGTCATATTCTTCCTCTCTGGGATAGGGAGTCACCTCAAACACCCCCTGCAGGGTCTCCAGCTGTTGTTCCGTGAAGCGGGTTCGGGAAGAGCGTCGGCCTCTATGGGGCTCTCCTCTAAGGAGGTCTGTTGTCTGGGGCTGTGGTGAGGTATGGTCTGGAAGGCCTGGGGACAGTGGACATGGGGAAAGTGTAAGAGGCTGGTTTTGTGCTTCTACTCTGGTCTCCTCTAGGGCTATGGTTGGGGGGTTATTAAAATTGTAAGGGGAATCCTTGTCTCGCTGACGCTCTTTAAATAGGGTGTTGCGAAACCAGTGTTTGATAACTTTATGAGGCAACCCAGACAGAGCAGACATCTTGTTCATCTCTTCCTCGCTGGGGAGGCTGTTAATATCAAAGTGTTTCCTCAGGACAGTCAGTTGCTCCTCAGAGATTCGGGTTCGAGTTCTCTTACCCTGTTCAAGTATGGTTGGGCTGACTTGGGGTTGCTGTCCTGTTTGGATGGGACTTGGCTGGGAGTGTTGACTCAACAGTGCAGAATTTATCTGTGAAGGCTGACCTTGCAAAGCTGGGCTGAGCTGGGGTTGCTGGACAAGCAAAGAAGGGCTGAGCTGTGGCTGTTGCCCGAGCAGTGCTTGGTTGAGTTGAGATTGGTAGAGTTTTGCCAACTCAGGGTTCACACTTGAGTCAAACCAAGTTTGGGGCTGGAGACCCATAGACTGCATCATAACCGGAGAGAGGAGAGGAAGGTCCATGGAAAAAGGAATGTTGGGTAGGGAAAGCTTAGGTAAAGGCAGTTGGGCTACAGGAAGCTGGGGCAAGGCTAAAGGAGGCATTGGTATTTTCGGTAAAGTAAGAGGTATGGCGTTAGCTGGGGATGTGGTTTGAGAAATAGTTGTAGCAGATGTGCTTGGGATGGGTGCATCTTGTTGTGGAAATTCTTGAGATTGAGAAAGAAATGGAGAAGAAGAAGGTTTGGGGGCAGTTGTTGTTAGGTCTGTGGCAAGAGCAAATGTTTTGGTTATGGGATCTGAAAATGACGGTTCAGGTGAGGGTGTGAGGCTTTTAACTTGAGGCATAACTGGTTCCGGTGCTGTTTCTGATTCTGAGGACGGGACTGGGGCAGCAGCTGAAGCAGTTGAATTCTCCCCAGATTTAGGCTGTGTGAGCGGGTACATCTGGTCATACTGCAGCCTGTATTCTCTGGAAAACCTCTCCAGCGCAGGAGTAGGAAACAGTTTCCTATGAATGTACTCCCGGTGACTTTTTAAAATCAAGGCATCTGAAAAAAACTTGCCACAGTCTCTACACTTTTCTCCTCTTCCACAACAACCTTTCACTTTGTTTACTGATTCCTCATCTTTCTTTTTTTTGTCACTTTCTATCTCTCCATTGCCCTCTACTCCATTCTGATCCTTGTTACAGCCTTCCAGCTTTCCATCCTGTAGTCCACTTAGCTCAAGTCTTTCTTCTTCTGAGCATACCTCCATCTTGTTGATATAAGAACACTCCAGTTTATCTGGTATCATATGGGTTGGTATTTGCTGCTGGTGTCTATGTCTACTTTGGATGTATTGCAATGCCAACTCATAGCCATAACTCTGCAGCAGGGCTCGAACAGGCTCGCCATTCACAGCTGTATAGGGCACTCTGGGAGGAGGACACTGCAATCCAACAGTAGGAACAGACAGTTCTTCTTTTTCTTTCTCTAGATAAGAATAGCTATGTCCTTCTTCTGACTGGTTATTGGCAGTTCCACTGCAGCCAGCTTCAACCTTGGCTTCACACTGCACACGATCCTTTGGTTGGCTAACAGCTGAGTTTGAACGTTGTCTCTGGGTTTGTTTCTCATCCATTTGAGGTTGGGACTCCCTTTTAACTTCCACCTTAACCTGTTCTTTGGGGATGGAGTTGGCATATATGAACTGACTAAGATCGAGGCTCTTAACCGTTAACTCTGGGTTAATATTCAGGTCTCCTGACAAATAAAAGGGCAGAAGAAGTTGCTGCTGGAGAGAGAGCAAGTTGTCTGGTGCCAGGGAGAAGTGTTGTTTGAGGAGATTCTCTGTCCCTAAGGGAAGGTGCTGCATCAATTGGGACTGGAGCAGAGCCGTGTGTTGTTGTAACTGAGCTTGGGCCTGTGCCTGAGCCTGGGCTAACTGCTGCTGTTGTATTAGCATTAGCTGGTTTCTTGATGCTATAAGTTCTGCAACTCTACTTTTAGCCTGCTGGCTGTTAGTTGGGATAGGAAGGGTTGGCTGCGCCTCAGCTGCTAAGCCAGAGCCTAATAGTAAAGAGGTTGAAGAGCTTACTACATCTGGCCTCTTGGTGAATGGCAAACCCTTTGATGTTTCTTCTCTGTTGGTGGATGCCTGAGTGGCAGTAGTGGGGACTGACACTGGAGCAACTACACTAGATGTGGGGGTCTGTTGAGCTGAGTTCTGGGCAGCACGAGCTCGAGTCTGGTGAAGAACAGAGCGGAGATGTATGTCCAGTGTGGAGCTCTGGCTATAGCCCACTCCACACAATCGGCAGCGGTAGGGCCTAGGATCTGGGCCACGGGGAGCCTCAGGGACAGCAACACCTGTGCCAGAATCCTGTAGGGCTCGTCTGGCCCGGTGGAGATGGGACACGGAGTTATAGTGGACCAGAAGAATGGTTTTCTGGGTAAAAGATTCTGAGCATATTGTGCATTTATAGGGCCTGGTTGGATCCAGATAGCGGTCCATTGTGGGGTTAGAGCTCTTCTTGACAAACAAGCTGGAAGTAGGTTCTGATATGATCTCATCATGTGGCCCTTTCTCTGGCTCAGTTATACTGTCCTCATCTCCATCAACTTCACCCATCACGTCCTTCTCTTTAAATTCTTCTTTTTGTTGCTCCTTTCCCTCCATGCCTAGTGCTTCTTCCTCTGTCTCTTCATCCTCACCCTCTCCTGCTTCTTGACCAACTTGAGGTGATAAACTAAAATCTTGTTGAACTGAACTCTTATTTAGCTCCATGTTTTGTGCAGTGTGAGGTGGTAAGACTGTATTATCTCCCTGTGTGTTGTCCAGCTGTGAGTGTGTGTTCTGCATGTGTCTCTGCAAGGCCTCTTGACTGCGGCATTGTCTAGAGCAGAGGGGGCACTCTGTCGCCGCCCTCATGGCATGGTACTGCCAGTGCAGCTCGAGCTTCTCTTGAGTGGGGAACGCCAAGCTGCACCTGCTACAACGGAACCGGTAACCATGGCGATCAGAAAGAGGAGGGGGTCGCCGGTCGGGGAGGAGGGGGGTCTGAGTTGGGGACTGAGGAGCCAGTCTGACATTGGAAGGGTGGGTGGTGTTGTCTTCTAGGGGTGGGGTGAGTAGAGCTGTGACATCTTTGGGTGCGGCTACATCTCCCTCAGTGGTCTCTACTGAAATGCCTGCAAAATAAAAAAGTAGATAGTGATAATACATTTTACATAACATTAGTTCAAGAAGACGTGTGTTTTAAACTAATTACAGTGAAATGGTTTGGAATTTATGATTATTTAATAATCTCTAAAATATGCTCTTTTTTACAATGCATTTTAAACCAACCTTGGTTTTTCTGTGAATCAACTGAGGCACTGGAATCAGCAGTATTGGAACAATTTGCATTGGTATTCTTGGTGTTTTTATTTTTCTGAGTATCATCCGTCTGTGGTTCTGTCTGCAGCTGAGGCTGGGGTTGTTCCATGGATAGTGTGACCTGAAGGAAAAAAAAAAATGAAGCTGTGTCAATTTTGTTATGTTTTTTTTGGGAGGGGGTTTATTGCCATTTATAATCAGGGCTGTTTTACCAATCCAGACTGAGAGAAATCTGGGATATTACCATATTTTCTCCATCCTATATTATGAATAAAACATTTAATTGTACAGAATAACGGCAAGCAAATATCCAGACGTATAAACATGAGTGCATGCACACCCTGTCCTAATATCATTAAACATTAAAGTGTGAATCTGTGAGTGTATCGTTACATCTTGCACCTGCCTGCTGCACAGCAGTATAGACAGCAAGGCACATCAATTTGGTAATAAGTGTATATTGTGAGATATGTGGGTCTGCCCTTCAGCTCCATCCAACATGCCCCAAGGGTTTAATAAAACTTTACTGAGCTGAATAATGAATTTATTTAAAATCATTCTTCATACAGAAAACCTCCATCTCCACAGCTTCGAGCGCTGAGAGCAAATACCATATCTACGCGAACAGCTAGCTACCCTAAGGAAAGGACAGACAGCTAAAGATGAGATTTACATGACAAGAGTTTTCTCTGTGTAACAGCTTCATAAGACAGAAAGAGAAGAACAACCGAACACACACACACACACACACACACACACACACACACACGCGCACACACACTGCAGAGAAAACTGAAGGTCAGGCTTAATCTAGAGAGCGTAATTGGAAAGCAAGGTACATAATGGCCATCATCACCTCAGTCTGAATTAATGAACCTCAATTACTATCAGAGAGAGTGAGGGAGGGGTCGAAGGGGAGGGAGCGAGGGAGGGAGGACGATGGTGGGGGGTGGCAGGGGGTAAGGGGTATAGAATATGAGAAAGAGAGAGAGAGAGAGGGAGAAGGTATGGGGCAATGAACAAAAAAAAACTGCTTCGAAGAGAGAGAGTGAGTAAGGGAGGGGTAACGCATAAGAAATTGAGGGAGAGCTTGGGAGAGACAGAAAGGGAGGGGCAGGGAAAGAGATTGCTGAATAGGAATGATAGGAGTAGCTAGAGGGGGGAAGGAGGGACAGCAGAGGGGAGAAAGGGTGAAAAGCAGTCAGTCAAGTGGAGGCGAAGAGCGCAAGAGACAAAGGCCACTTAGCATACGGGCCAGGGAGATGGAGGATGGTGATGTGGATAGATGACCAGTCTTTGTTAGTTGGAGAGACACAGTAAAAAGCATGGGGGCCCCTTTTTAGCTTGACTGCACTTCTGGTAATAGAGGGCTACTTAAACATGCATTATAGAAAGACTGGCTTTTCCCTCACTCACTCAGTCGAACCCCTCTCTCTTCCACTCTAAAACACGCGCATACACATACACACAGAATGCACGGCTGCATCAAAGATGATAGCGGGGAGCTACTTAAACATGCATTAAAAAAGCGGTGCCTTTCTCTCTGGTGCCTTCTTAATGGAATTGTCTCCCTACATTTCACTCTCCCCCATCCCCCCATCGCTTTGCTTCTTTCGTTTTCTTTTGCTTCCTGACAAACACAAATACAACGAATACAGACTTGCATACACTTACTGTGCTGATGAGCTTGTCCACACAGTCCTGTGCAACACTGTGCACTTGCGTGAGATGCTGTCGAAGGTTTGTGAGTTGGAGTTTAACCTGGCACAAAGGGCACTGGACAGTCTGGAAGAGTCGAGAAAGGAGAGAAGTGAGAAAAATGGTTAAAAAGTGTTGAACTAGAAGGCTGAAAGAGTGCACAGGTGTGCATGAGTTTGGGGGATTACAGTAGAACTGCATTCTTTGTGTCAGTTGTTAAATTTCATATTAACAAGGACATACTTAAATTATTAAAATGTGTTCAACTGCTCACCTGCTGGTTCGGATTTTGCTGGTGTATTCTGGGGCGTTTGGTTGAAATAGAGTTTTCCATTTCCTCGCATTGAGAGGATGGACGCTTGACTGATGGAAATGACTCCCTCTTTTCTCTTTCCTCCTCCATAGTTTCTTCTTCAAGTAAAAAAAATCAAATGAACATGTAAATGGATTGATATTTACTATGTATGTAGTATGTTATCATGCTATCATTTGAATTAACATACCTGTCTCCTCAGCAATCTGCTTCGCCCCCAAGTTATAAGTGTCTTTGGTTGTGTCCAAAGGACCAGTGGTGGTCTCACTGGAAGTTTCCATATCCTCACTGAGCTCTTCTGGGAGGGGACATGAACAATAATTATGTTACACAAACATTGTGCTCCATACAATATGTTCTCACAAATGATCGGGCTGATTGTAGTTTATAATATCCTCTAGATGGCATCCTTCAAAAAGACCAATGTCTTTAGTCCCCGCTCTATTCGTCTTGCTTGCCTCCAAACACTATTGATCAAGTATTGATTCTCCATTAGATTCTCCTCAGAGGTGGAGTAGAGGTAATATGGACTTACAACACATCAGTTCACCTCGATAAGTCTTAATCTGCACGTAAACAAATCACAGGATGCACTTAATTTACAACTGAAGTGTTAAACTAATTTTAGATGTAGCAGTGCAGACTCCAGACAATGTAAATTCAGTGTTGTATCCTGAACAGACGGGGTGACTAGCCTCTACTTCCCCATCCTTATTCAGGGGATTTGGATTGGTTCATTGATTAGCAGGTGCTAGTTAGCTGTTGACAGGGGTTATTGGGGGTATAACAAGGATGTGTATCGACAAATCAATTTACCTGATCAATATCTCAACAACAGCCATTACTCATTTTCTCACTCTTTCCATCTTAATCCCCCCATCTGCTCGATGACGTCAGCTAGCACACGCAACATGAAATCAAATACGGCCACATGATTCATATTCTCACCTGTGACACCATCAGGGCTTTTCCTGATGGTAAAAATGGCTGCCAGCTCCTCTCCGCCCATCGGCTGCAGCTGTAGTAGCCCTTCCCTCTGCTGATGGGTTGGGGTTTGACTGTGTTTCAGTACTTGTAGTTTAGAAGAGGAGGAGTGGTTGCATAAGAGACAATGGAACAGCCAAGATCCCCCATCAACCTCACCATCATACTGCTGCAGGAACTAAACATAATGAGGCAGAAAGGGGAGAATGAAAATTATTATGAGTTACAACAGTTTATAAATCTAGTCGGATCATCATGAATACATTTATGTTGGAAATGCTGCTTGCATGCCCTAAGCTAAAGTTGTTATTAATGAGAGGGTACTGACTCGGTAAACCCGGACGCTGGCCTCGTGGTGTGAGCTGAGGGAATGTCCTCGCAGCTTGTCCAAACTGCTGGTCACGTAGTCACACAGGTTGCACCTCAGCTGGATGGGGTTGCCCTTAGCAATAATGGCAGCCCCTTCCTGACCCCTGTCCCCACCCTCCTGGAGGTGAGCGGCAAGCTGGTACCGGGTGCGGTGTCTGTCAGTCTGGCAGTGCAAGGAGAAGTTTGCCCTCAGCGCGGTGGTGTAGCCGCACAGCCGGCAGTGACAGCCACCAGCGACCAGGGAGCACCACTCAGACTGGGGCAGAGAGCGAGGGGCGTTCAGGTGCTGCTCCACAGACTCTAAGCTGTCGGACGAAAAGCAGGAGCAGACAAGGCATTGAAACACGCCCTGGGAGAGGGGTTCAGTGGGGGACAGAGACGGGGCTGGAGGGGGGAGGGGGAGGGGGAGGGAGAAGGAGTCAGTGTAGACCCAAGGGTGACTGGCTGATCTGCGACTTGTTGACTGGTCAGTCGCATGTTCAAGGAGAGCTCCGCACCTATAAAATAGAGAGATCCACTGTGAGAATATGCACATTTATTATTTATACATTTTGTGCTTAGATTACAGCGAGTGATGCATTACTCACCTGCGTTTTGTAAGTGTTTCAGCTGCGGGGCAAGACTCCTACAGTGAGACAGGTAGTATCCTCTCTGGAGCCGTAGCATGTTATGTGTGTGTTTCTCGCTGGTGGTGTGTATGCGCAGGTTGCGGGCAATGCTGGTCTCATAGTCGCACACATCACACCGCCAACGTTTACCATGAGAGTGAGTGTGTGTGGGTGGTGTGAGCTTGGTGGGCTGGATAGCAGGCGTGGGAGTAGGAAGTGGGGGCATGTATGTGGGCTCATCCACGGCGTTAACCTCGGAGGAGCTGCTGTTGTTTGTGGTAATGTGGGAAGTGTGAATGATACCATTCGAGTGTCCCCCACTTTGAACGTTGTTAAGGTGTTTATCCGACTGCATGTGTATGCTGAGGTTGCCTTTCGATGAGGTAGCATAGTCACACACCTCACAGCGGTAGGGCTTGTAGCCACAGGCGTAGGTTTCGCCACGGGCCAAGCGCGGATGGGGTTTCCCCGAGCTGCAATAGGAACACACACCTCGTGTTGCACCGCCACACACACACTTTCCCCCGGTGGCACCACACACACATTGGCCTCCCGTCTCCGGATGTTTCTCTTTCATGTGGACTTGCAGTGTATGCTGAGACTTATAGTGCCAGTTACACTTGGGGCATTTCAGCGTTTTGCAGGAGTTGCGTGAGTGCATTATGGTCATGTGACTGGTCAGTGAATTAGGAGAGAGGTCTTGGTTAAGGTTTTTAAGGACAGCTTCTTTCTGTTCTTCTTCTTTGTCTCTCTCGTCATCCACCTCTGTGTCTAGCTGGCTGTCATTTGGTTCTGGAGCTTTGGCACCATCTCCGTCGGAAATGGAAGAGTGAGGGGCCCCTGCCGGCCCATCATCCTCAGCAGGTGTACTGGCAGGATCCGTGCCTGCCAGTGTAAAAGCAAGAGTAGACTGCTGGGATTTAAAGCTCTGAGGAAACTCAGAAATCCAGCCCTGATCTCCCTTAATGTCGTTTACCTCTGTCTCGCTCAGCAGGGCAGAAGATGAGGACGGACAAGTGAAGTGCTTTGGAGGGGCGGAAAGAAAAGGGGAGGGCTTTGGAGAAGTGGAAGGAGTGGGGGAGGGCTTTGGAGAGGCGGCTGTTTTGCTGTCGAGTGTGCCACTGGCCTTTGCAGTGCTGGAAGAAGAGCTGTGCTGGCTCTGTTGAGGTAATAAAGAACATTTGGATTTGGTTTGGCTTTGGTTTGAGATGGCCTCCTCCTCTTCCTTCTCCTCCTCCTCCTCTCCCCCTCTGCTGCTAAGGGCTGCTGGGAGGCCCCCTGTAACTGACGCCTCTCCTACACCTACATGCACCTCCCCTTCTTCCTTCCTTTGCCCTGACAAATATCCCTCCCCGAAGTCTTCCTTCATCCCCTGCTTTTGACACGCTCCATTCTCCTGTGAATGTCGGATTCCTTCTTTCTGCTCACCTCCCTGGGTCTCTTCTCTAGCCTGGGACCCCTCTACGCCCTCCTCCTCCTGCTGAGGCAGGGTCAGGGGCTCTTTGGCAGGGGCCATGGCTGAGGTATGAGAAGATGACCCTTGCTCCGGAACGACCGCTAGGGTCAGGAGAGGAAGAGATAAAGCCTGGGGACTGAGGTCAGCATCTCTCTCCTCTCCTCCCCCTCCATCCCCTCCGCCTCCCTCACCGCTGTCCATACCAGAGGCTACAGCTGCCACGCATTGTTACCCCACCTGTGTTTTAGATAGAGAGAAAGAGGAGAGGGTGACAGACAGAGACAGAAGAAAAGTGAAGGAGAAAATTAAATACATGAGTCATGTAAATAATATTGCATAACAGTGAAGGACATTGATTACAGTCCCTGGATAGCATCTGTTCAATACTGCTTTCACAGTGCACAATACAGAGGCTGGTTACTCAGGGGTTAGCGTTAGCCCTTAATGGGAAAATCAATAGCAAAAGCGCTAAACTAGGTAGAGGAATGCGGGTAAAGGCTACGTAGGAGGTCCATAATATTTCTCAGGGGATAGGATTAAATAAAGAACTGAATGCTTCTGAGCTGAAGGGCTTCCACTAAACTGCCACACTTTGATACACTGGGTTAAAAAACTGTTCTTTTATCTGCTTTTATCTGTCTTTCGCTGTGCGTTGATACAGAGATATTAGGGGAGGAAACTGGAGCTCTGTTTAGCACGAGCCATTTTATAACACGCAGTGCAAACACGGGGTGGTCACAATACAATAAACACCTGTGTAATTGTATTTAGTCCAAATGCAACAAATACTTGTATGAGGCTTATACAATTTTTTTTTTTTTATTACAGACAGGTTTTGATTAAAATTGGTGGTTATTTCTTAAGCAATAGTTAGTGGTGTTACAGTGCAATGTATTATTAATCTGCTAAAATTTGTATACTCTTATTGTAAATCTCATTGATTCCACACTACAAACAAACCGGTATACATGAACAATGAAGCAGTGATGCACATTAAATTGAATTCCTTTTTTTATAAACTGAAACTTTATGTATTATTAATGTATTTTCAATAATGGTGTGTTTAAAAGACAAATAATTTAAAGCAATGTTTAAAATAATTATTAAAGACAGTATTTCCTTGGCTTTTGAAATAATCTGGTTTTAATGACACTAGCAAAGTGCTGTGACATTTTATCATACAAGAATTACCATAAACATTCAAGCCAATGATTAAAATTTTGTATCAATGAGGCTTCACAAATAATCTTCATCACCGGCACAATCATGCATCAAGACAGTGTCCTCCTAAAAATATAAATCGAGCCTCTCCTCCTCTTCTGTTTCTAACTGACAGATGGATGCCAGATGAGACAGTTACATCTCTCTTACTCTGTGTGTGTCCCGCAATCTCATTACTGACCTTTTTTTAATCAAGGAGAGACCTTAATGTACCCTTTCACCTTCTCCTTCAACCAACCAACCAACCCCCCTCCTCCTCCTTCTGCTGCTGCTGCTTAAATACCCTCTCTCTTTCCTGTAACCACCCCCTCTCCCCTCTCTGCACCTTAAAGATATATGGCTCATATCGGCACTCTGATAGTGCTTTAATGTACTGTGTTTATGTCACAGGCCACAGACCCTTGCCCACTGCAGCTGTCCACTGTCCCGCCGGATAGTGCTGAGGGGCTGAGCCTGACTGCCAGCAGCTGAGAAGAGTCTCTAATCTGATAAAGATTTTCATTTACACTGCAATCAATAACCTGGGTCTATCGGCAATGTAACTATTTATACAAACATTCCTGGCTCTCTATCGATCACAAGTGCGGGAAACCATCATTTAACAACGTGTGTGTGTGTGTGTGTGTGTGTGTGTGTGTGTGTGTGTGTGTGTAGGCTGCATCTGTGTGTGTGTTAATGTGAGTAAATCCTGTTGTCAGCTGCAAACTGATTCGGATAATGTCAGTTAAGCACAGGAGACAAAACATCAGAAATTTGACATTGAATTACAGAATTTGTTTTAATGCACAATACATGTTTGTTATTAGGTGTCAATACAACGGAATGTGCAACAAAAAATGATGCTCAAATATCTAACAGAAAAATGTGTCCCCCGAATCTCTGTCTTAGGCTGTGTGCGTGTGTGTGTGTGTGTGTGTGTGTGTGTGTGTGTGTGTGTGTGTGTGTGTGTGTGTGTGTATGTGTGTGTGTGTGTGCATGTGTGTGTGTGTGTGTGTGTGTGTGTGTGTGTGTGTGTGTGTGTGTGTGTTAAGAATAGAGAGAAAGGACAGAGATGGGTGTGAAGGGGTGAGAGAAAGACAGAGAGGAGAGTTGTGTGGCTATACTTTAAGAAAATGCATTTTGTTTGTCTTTACAGGACCTGGACAAACACAAACACTGCTTTAAACGCACCTGAGGACCCTGCATACAGACTACACCACAATTAAGGTAATAGCACTAAGGTGTATTTTTTTTTTTTTTTTTGCATTATTCTGGGAACTGTTGGGAGAATATCGGACGGGTTGAAGTTCACTCCCCGGGTCTGTCTGTGTTGTCAAGCCACTGAGCAGCTCTCAGCCTCCAGACTACTTCAGCCTTTGTTTACAGTGGACCGCTCCGGTCCAGCTAAAGCAAGAGTGATCGCCTTCACTGTCCAGTAACAGGTGACCCAATGCATGCACAAGCAGATCAAACCCCAAAAAAACCTTGATTTGTGCGATTTACAGGCTGCACTAAACAAAACCCCCGTTCCTCCCCAGCGCCGGGGTTGAGCTTCTCCTCCCGTCCCTTTTAACAGCGTAAACAAATGGCAGACTTACATTTCTGCAGCGGCTCTGGTACAAAGCTCCGTACGCTGAATGTGTAGTAGTCCAGAAAACAATCGTATAGAGAGACCACTCATTCCTTATGAATGATCCTCTGCGTTTTTACGGAGCCAGGAGGAGAAAAAAAAAAGGGGAGAGGGAGAGAGAGCAGCGGGGTCCAAGTTGTTCCCAAACAACAGTGTAATTAAAGCTACATATAGGCTGGAGGAGACGGGAGATGGGGGGACGGAGGGGTTTGTGCGAGCTCCAGAGGTAGAATGAGTTCTGATCACTGTGGGGGGAAAACACTTGGCTCTTTATTCCTGCTAATTAGTTTCCTTCAAAAAATGGCTGAGATTACGCCTGGTGCGCATGCGCGTAATTGCGCAGACACCGCTAATTAGCCCGTTTGGATCAATAGGATTCCGCGAGAGAGAGGGAGGGAGGAGGGAGGAGGGAGGAGGAGAGGCTACAGGGACGCAGAGAGAGGACAGGGAGGAGAAGACAATATTTAAAAAAAAAAAAAAAGTATGGTAGATTTCAGATGAAAGGTTGCATCAAGAATGTGGTTATGGAAAAATCCCAGTTCTGTATTTTAGATGGATGTTAGGACGAATCCCAGCTGATCTGAAAAAAAGAAATACTCAAGTTAAGGAGAAAACAATATCGCAAAAGAAAAACTACAAATGCCCCAAAAGATATTCTAAAATACCACCAAGTAGTCAACAATAATGTCAATTTTCAGCAAGAAAAAAAGACAGAATGGGATTTTAGAGGAACATTATGAAGCCAGAATATCTACCCACAAAATGCGTCACAATCACAGTGATTCACTATTGAGGACCACAAGCACACTGCAAGGCCCTTGAGGGTTATTTTAGGAATATTATAAAGACAATTTGTTTGTGTTAAAGCAGACGTTAGACGCTCAAATGTAAGAATTATTTCCTAGACATAAATCGCTTTATTTTCATGAAAGATTTAAAAAAAAAAAAAAAAAAAAAAAAAAAAAATGTATAGCCCACCTGCTTTGGAGAAGTTGTAGCCTCTAATTGCAAGGTTTCTGGATGACACATATTCACATTTAACAAACAAGTCAAAAAAAATGAATGCTTAAAACAAAAAGCAAAAAGGGTCTCGTCTAAATATGCTTGAATATGAAATGAGAAATTGCCCCCTTGACTGACTTTGGACCGGGGCTGCAGGTTGGTTTTCTGGTAGATTCTCATTGTTTGGATAACATTAAAATACTTAAGCCTAAATTGATGTGTCCACTTCAGTGTTTGTCATCACAGAAGACCTTTGGGGGGGTTTCTGCTCCGGCCGTCCCATCCTCGCCACTCGGGTCTATTGTTATGATAATACTATTGTGAATCTCTCTCTGGATGTGCAATCTGTCGATCGTCCATATTTAAGAAGGTGAAAACTGCATTTATTTGTAAGCTCAAATAATATATTGTATACTTAATTAGGTCTTGAGCATATTATTGTATTACCACAGAATATAAAAAGGTTAAAGCATTAACTGCAGTCAGGTTACTATCAGCTCGCACTACAAGGCCATATCGGCGTCGTGCATGAATATTAATGATATTTATTTGTGTTGGTTTTGAGAACACTGACATTTTGATTTTGGTCTGTCTTGTTTTGTTCTGATTATTTTTCTTGTATTTGTACAACTATAAATATGTAAAGAATCCTTACATTGACCAATAAGTTAAGTGCCAAATGATTTGCTCTACATGTGTAGAACATCCAATAATTATTTTACTATTTGAAAACGTGTATAGTGATTGTCTGTCCGGCACCTGCCACCAAGCAAAGATTGCAGGTTATCACAAACATAAATCAGTGGCTGCTCTGTTCTCTTTATGCCTACATGGATATTTTCTCTTTTTGTTATGGCTGCAGTTAGAACGTTACAATTTTCTGTAATTCTATGAGCAAAAGACAATGACAGTGAATGGGGTTATAATTTGAACATTAGTCCATACTGCAATGTGTGTGTCATAGCAGCGTGTGTGTGACAGAGACAGACAGACAGACAGACAGACAGACAGACAGACAGACAGAAACAAGAAGTGATCTGCTAGGTGCGTCCCTGCGTGTATGGGTTTGAATGTTGAAATGATAATTGAAGCTAAAACAATAGGTAGACCTGCTGTTTTTCTGCTCATCCTTACCTGTGCATCCTTTTTTAATACTCTAGTGTATTTATAACATATCAAACGTTTGCTTCTTTGATGTATAGGAAAAACCTGGAAATGCATATGTGATATCAGGGAAAAAATATTTGATTCTGAAAATCTCGCTTTGCTTTTAAACCAATTATGTAGCCTATTTGAATTTTATCATAAACAAATTATGTTACATTTTACACTACAGTGCTGGGACAATAATAAAATGCTATCAAATGATACTTCATATTATTTGCATCGCTGGCTCTTGATGTAAATTTCCATTTGTCTTTGCAATTGCATATTTTTTTGCCCTATTTAAAACAATGAAAAGGCATGTGAACACACACACATTTCATATCTACCTTCTCATGCAAGGAATTCATATATACAACAATACACAGTCCTCTCTAAAGCAGTCCTCACATAAAGTCACATTTTTACAGAATAGAATAATTATCCTGATTGGTTATATGCAGTGAGAGAGTCCGGCACAGATATGAGAGACACTCTTCCTGACTAGAACTTTGAGTTCATTTCCGTAGTGATAAATATAGAATTTTAATATTTTACCGATATTAAAGCTCTCGTGTGAATGTCCATTTACATTAACAATTTACACACAAACACACACACACACACACACACACACACACACACACACACACACACACACACACACACACACACACACACACACACACACACACACACACACACTCCTTTGCATACACACTTAAACATGCAGAGGCGGTACTGTAAAACGCACCATGCCCTCAGGTGTATGCCGGGGGTTGTTGTTTTCACTGTAATATATAGTTAGCCCTTCCACCAATTTAGCCTGTCAGTGCTAATGGGGCAATTAACCACCATGATACCCCCCAGGCAGAAGGAGGGCCAAAAGCTCCCCAACTCCAAACTTGTCTTTATGACATTTATATGACAAAAATGTGGGGGAAGCTGGGGACCCATCTGACACCTTGGAGGGTCCTTAATGTCACTCCCTCCCTTTGCCCCCGCCCCTTTCTGCCCCAGGGTATGGCACTGAGCAGGAAGTGTAATACATCATGTACAGGAGAGGCCTCGTCCAGCAGGGAGAAAACTTTGTTCTCCAAAGCTTCAGTGGAGCCACTCTGATTTACACACTGTGTCCACCTCTGCGTGATTCTGAATGTAAACTGACCTTTATAGTATGCCATACAAACACAAACACACTCCCAGTTAACATACTCAGACTTGACCTCTCCCTTCATTCGAGCCTTTTTGGTGCCTATAAGTCCCCCTATCTTTGTCTCTGCTCGCATTCCCCCTGTCCTTCTTACATCCCCAAGGAGGCAATAACCTCCCTGGCAAGTGCCTCCCCTTGAGCCGTTGTCATAGTAACTTGTGGACTGGTCGACATGACAACCCCACCGTGGTCCAGAGATAAATGATAGGCCAGAAATGGAGAGGGAGAAGGCACATGGGGGATTTGCACCCCCTTTAATTTGGTTTGCCTGATTCTGATTCAAAATATTTTTTTTCTCTCTCATCCAGCGTCAACCTGCTTTACATTTAAACAGGTATTTACAAATACTGTCAGCCTCGGAGCAATTCCACGGCTGTTACCTGCCTTGCTCTACGGCGTCTGGATGGACATTAATAAAAATATACAATAGTAAAAATGATTATTATATTATTGTGCTATTTTCCTTTCCTGTATCCTTACAACAGATATATCTAACAGGGGTCATTTTTCAAAGCAAATTAATATAAATGATGGCTGCAGGAAACCTGTATGTTTTTTCACTTTGATCTTTTGGGGCATTAACCCCAGAGTCTGCTTTTTACGTTTACCACCAAATTCATTCGGGGAAAAATGAACATATCGTAAAAAAACAGGAGAATAAGGATATCTACTTATTAAAACCCCGTCTTTCCAAGACTGCGTATCCTAAATCCGAGGACAGTTCTTTGATTGTCCCAGCACCAATTTATTGACTTTGTCAGACCACGAGTTAAACGGGTTCAGTTTTACTCCAATTCACTCAATCAGTCCATTAATTGTTTTGTGTTTGGAAGAAGATTCATGGCTCTCTCTGAAAAAAAATGCTAAAATTTGCCAGAACATTTACTGAATTACATACGTGTGTTCCAGGTACTAGCACGGTAGATAGGTGACATAGTGGATTTGCACAAATACATTTCACTTATATATTACATCTTCCATTCATCACAACTGTCCTGTTTGTCATAATTGGACAGTATATTTTTTTCAAGAAGCGCACTAGGTGAGAAAAAACATAAGTCCTGAGCGAGATTAGGAATCCATAACAGCTCCAGGGGTGTTGCCCCTCAGCTTTCCCCGATCCCTGACCCATCTGTAGGGAAGCAAACCTGAAAAGATATGTCCTTTAAGGATCGATATGTACCATTATTAATCAGGACTATTAAAAATATATTACATTTGAAGCATATCAAATGTTTTTTATATACTAATAATACCTTCAGAATAGAAAAACATACATAACTACCCGTTATGAAAAAATAAAACAAGACAACTGAATTATAAATGAGTTCACAAGATGTCACCTCTCATCCAAGAGGCTTCATTATTCTATTGGCAAATAATTTCCTGCTTTACACCTTTTTCAACAGAAATGCAATATAACATTTGTTTGATTTAAATTAAATAGATGTTGTTTCCCAGAATTCAATGGCATTTAACAAATTATAAACTGGAGAATTCCCCACACCTTAATAAAAACCGGTAAAACTGTGTTGATATATCATAAAACACTTTTATCTCATAAATTATATTATATGTTCATTAGATAAAATAAATACTTTTAATTAATTCATTAAATACATTTATATATAATGATAGAAATACATTTATAATTACAGATTTTGACATTTTTGCCTTTAATGTGGTCGATCAAGAACAGATTTGCACAGGCCCCACATTTTCTTCTGTACAATAACTGCATTCCTGGCGAACAAAACTGAAAAACTCAGGTGCCCCCACACGTATGTTCATATCACCAAGCTAAATGGTTTGGTTTTGTGCTTAATTTTTTTCCCTTATCCTGCACTTTGATTATGATTCAGTCATGTTTTGCATTAGGCCTTCTGTTACTTTTATTTTTTGTTTTGGATATGTTTGATGTGTGTGCTTTAATTTTTGTTGCCTCTGCCTTTGACAGATGAATTTCTCCTTGGGGATCAATAAAGTGTATCGTCTCATTTCATCTCATCACCTACGCTATGGCCTCCTGCAGGAGAACATTAATAACATTAATGTTAGATGTGGAAGAGTGTGCCTACAGGTAGCCAATACTTAGATCCAATCATACTCAACCATAAGTAGAATGAACAGACAAAGATAGATAGACAGACAGACAGATAGTCAGAAAGATAGACAGAAAGATGGATAGATAGATAAATAGACAGACAGACAGGATGGATGAATGAATGATTAGATGAGTTGGAGCTATATTTAATTGTTATTCGTTCTATTTCCAGTTCGCATTAAATGGCTTTGCAACAAGACACGACACACAAAAAAAACGAGCAACAGCGCCCCTCGTTGGTCAAGGCCCGGAACTACAAATATGCCGAGTAGAAAAAAACAAAACACAATGGGCTTCTCGGGCACCGTACATTCGCGGAAGTTGTCAACCATTCTTTAGTGTGAATGGAATGAGACATTTATGTAGATATAACTGAACGAGTATTTACGTTTAATGCTACTATTCCCGTTTGTTACAGGATTTGCAACATGGAGGATGAATGGGAAGAGGAGGTACGAGATACCATCAGTGTAGTAGTGTTTTTATGTGTCCCCATACCCAGATTAGCTTCATGTGGCTAACACGTTAGTGCTCTTAAGGGGGGTAATTTCCCCATTCTTTAATGTGTTAACTTTTATTTTAAGTTAATATTCGTAGACAAATCTAAATATCGCTTTATTTGGACCACTCTTGTGTAGGAGCAGATTGTTGTGGTGGAGCTCTCTGGTATAATCAACAATGACTTCCTGTCCAAGTGTCGGGGAACATGCAAGATACTGGTGAGTTTTGGAGATTAATGCTTTTTGTAATGAAAGAGAAAATGCATGCATGACATCAATAACAGTGAAGGTCTCTCACTGCAGCAGTCACTAAATACGTTATGTGTTCCAGGATATCGACAGTGACAAGCCCATGATGCAGGTGGGACAGTATGTGTTTGCAGGAGAATATGAAGGTAAGGAGTGATTTCAAATATCTAAAGATAAAGCATACATCCTACTTGTGTAGCTTGACTGATTTTTGCAGGTAAAAAAAAAAAAATTGCACTCTCTTCCTTGCCCTCTTAAACTTAAAGCAAGTTGTGTATGTCATGATGGGAATATGTCAAATGTTTTTGGGTTTTTTTGTGGTTTGATTAATGACGAATGGCCCAAACTTCACTTTCAAAAATCTGATAATTATAGAGTAAAGAGCACTCAATAGAAGGTATGAATATAGCATATAATATACGATACCCATACCTTATTAAGAAAGATAAGTCACAGTGGTGCTGACAATTGTTCCTGCACAAAGGAGCTTCCATGGACTCCTATCATAGAGTTCATCAAAAAAAAGTAATTTTAAACTTTTTACTTCCTATCCTTCGCTCTTCAAAGATACTTTGGGAACTTGTGTGCTGTTTGAAGAGGGACCACAGAAAGGTAAGGCTTTCTATATATTCCTCAATGTTTATTGTTGGGTTTCAGCTGTTTTTTGTCTTATTGTCCATTTTGAAACATTTCGGCAGGAAACGCAGACAGTTGTCCAGACCTCAAGTACATGTCCCACACCGTGAAAAAACTGATGATGCAACGAATCTTCCTCGTTGAGAAGAAAGAGGGTGAAACCAGCACAGGTCAGCCAGAACTGCTATACTCATAATGTTCTTCTTATACAGTTATTATAACTTGTGTTTTGTAACACATTTTTATACAATGTTGCTTTTCAGGAGAGACTTGGCCCAACTCCTTTTTGATATTATGCAGCTGTACAATTAATTCTGCTTTGCACAACATTGTTAGAAACCTGAATATGTATTTTTGTGTTCTCTCAGCAGGAAGCGGTGATAGTGGTGAACAGATGTCCACAACCTGTCAGTCTAATCAAGAAGAAAATACCAACCAACAGGGAGAGACAGCAGGAGATATGGACAACACAGATTTGGAAGATTCAGCAGTTGGCTGAAATATAGAAGCTTTGCTATATTGTGACCACCCTATACTAGTGTAGAGACACCAGGCTGTGTAGGACTCCATGTCTGAATCAGACAATTCTAAAGACAGTTGGATTCATACAGTTCACTCATATGGAAAAGTGCCAGTCTTAGTGTAAGTCTTGCGTCACAATCCTTTTCCAGAAACATGTAATGCCTCTTCTTCACTGAACCTCAGAAAGAGTGATATTCAATGCGCAACATAAATATAGTTAAATGACACCTACAGGTAAAACAGGAGCTTACAAATCACCATGTGAATATATCCCTTTATTTCCACATAGTAGGGGCCTTGGGAAAGGCAGTCACAGAAATGTGGCTGTAGACCTCAGTTTAACAGCAGGAAGTCCTGTCATTGTGCTTCTCTGTCTTTTTCCACTTATCTTGATGCATGTTGAACCAGCAGAGGGAGAAACATTTGCTTGAGCTGCAAGGGTATAGGAGAGAGTAAGACATTTATACATTTAAAGAAGGAAGTAGAATACTTAAAGTATTTAGCCCCTATTTTTCTGATTTGTGATAAATATGTTATATCTGCACAACTATTGACTATCTGCACCACTGACTATTGATTTACAGTGTTAAAGCCAACAGAAATAAAGGCTTTTTATTTTTTGGAGTGTGGGTGTTATTGTGTTGTTTTTGTTGTATTTCTGCAACATAAGATGTGTGTGTGTGAATTTGATATTTTGTTTCAATGCAAAAGTCTGTTAATCAGGCAAATGTTTCTTTTTTGACTCAATTTTTAAGAAACTGTTGAGTAAATTAGATAAAACATATAATTAATATTGTGTCAGCCTTTTGTTCGTTTGTATAATATGCAGAAAAAGTGCTGGTTTGGTTGCTGCTACTTTGGAGTTAACCAGTTCCACACAGAGGAGTTTGTTTTATGAATGAACCAAGTTTTGTTGACTTTGAGGACGTGGCGGTTCTCGGCCAATCCAATCACCGATGCTCCCTTGAAGTGGACCAATGAGCGAGCGACATCGCACTTGCCTTCTCGGCGCCTGATTGGTCGGTTGCGTCGTTTGGCGTTTTAGCACAGGAAGTGCATGGGTGTGTTTCCGGGGGGCGGGACTTAAATTGCATCGACGAACTTCCCTGAAGGCACCGGTGAGTTCTCTTGCAAAATTGGGGTTTAATATACAAAAAGTGATTTAAATGTGTGTCCCATTTAGCTGGTGTTTGGAAAGACGCAATATGTACAATTACCTCGTTGCTTATTTGCCTTCATTGAACGAGTAAATGTGCTTGTAACGGTACGCTGGGTTATCCAGGCTGATGTAAACCTCGGTCCTGTGATGTTGGATGGTTAGGGTTACTAATTGGAACTGTTGCTACTGACTCGTTATTCATAAAGGTTTGCAAGATTGAATGTGTCGAGAGGAAACGCTACTAAAGTGAAACTACTCATAGTGTGCTGTGTCACATCCAAATAGTCAAAGATTACATTTTCCCCCTCCAAATACTGCATTCTGCTAATATAATGACAATAACGTTATAGTTTAAAAACGTGGGTTGCTAGAAGGTGATTTGAATATATTCCTGTGAATCATCTTAAACATGCCTAAACAGAACATCACTTTGATGAAGGAATGATGTCATTGCATCTACTGTTGCATTAGGTTTTGGTTCACCTTATAAAGGACTAAACAAGGAGTGCGGAAGTGGCAGTTCAATAATTCATCAATCTTTGCGGATGAATGACATCGTTGATATTTTCAGAATTGTTGATATAGGAGTTGGCATTTCCTAAAACATAACAGAAGTCAAGCAGATAAGGCATTGCATCAGCTTAAATCGATTTAGCCTTGCAGCTCACCTCTCATAGTTGGGAGTATTTGCTTGATACACTTCTAAACTGGGGCAGAGTTGAGTAGCCCTGAGTTAAAAGCTAACACGACAAACTTAGATAGGCATTCAATACAACAGCACGGTTGTACTGGGCAGTAATCATAGCTTTTTGGTGTCTTCTTTTTTTGTTCAGACAACATCTGCACAAACGCAGGATGGAGCTGCGACCACTTGTTATGTGCTTTGCTCTCTGTGTGGTTTACGCCACCAGTAAACCCACAGAGAAGAAGGAACGTGTTCACCACGACGAACCCCTCAGCAACAGAGATCACGATGATGTGGAGAACTTTGACTATGACCATGAAGCCTTTCTGGGACAAGAGGAGGCCAAGACCTTTGACCAGCTCACACCAGAGGAGAGCAAGGAGAGGCTCGGGTAAGAATGCATTTCTAGGAGATTGTGCAAAACTATTCTTGAAATAATTGGACTGTATAAAGTGACTGCGGTAATGACCTAGTTTTTCCTCAAGGAGCAGTAAAGTTCATCCGAGGTGACACATCACCAAATGGTATGAGGGAACAAGCTGATTGTTTGCCAAATTTCTCTCATTTACCTACAGCATGTTGGTTGAACGCATAGATGAGGATAAGGATGGCTATGTGACAGCCGATGAGATGAAGCGGTGGATCAAGCATGCTCAGAAGAGGTGGATCTACGATGATGTAGATCGACAGTGGAAGAGTCACGACCTAAACGGGGATGAAGTGGTGTCCTGGGAGGAGTACAAGAATGCCACATATGGATACATTCTCGGTAGAGCTGCAGACAATTTTCTTTTAATACAATTGACATATCCCTGTAGTACTAGCTGTTTACTGTATAGACTCAGACACACCTTCACTTTGCCACACATGCACACACTTTACAAAGTTGTGCCCTGTGACTTGCAGATGATCCTGACCCCGAGGATGGCTTCAGCTACAGGCAGATGATGGATCGCGATGAGAGGAGATTCAAAATGGCTGACCAAGACAATGACTTGAAAGCCAACAAGGAGGAGTTTACAGCCTTCCTTCACCCCGAGGAGTACGACCACATGAAAGACATTGTAGTGCTTGTAAGTGACAAACGCACACAGGTGTGAAATGATGACGCTTAACACCGTTTTACTTCCCTTCTCACTGCTCTGTGGTCTCCTTTCTTCCTATAGGAAACTATGGAAGACATTGACAAGAATGGAGATGGTTTAATAGATTTAAGCGAGTACATAGGTGAGTTGTATTTCATTGTCATATAAGCACCATCAATTTTTTACCACATAATCTTCGGTAAATTTCCGGTTGTAATTTGAAAATAAATACTTGAAGTATTTTTAAATGTTTGAGTAACCCATGCAATGAGCATTGCAACATCAACAACACCATCCTTCTGTGCTGTAGGTGACATGTACAACCAGGAGGGAGATTCCACAGAGCCTGAGTGGGTGAAGACAGAGAGGGAACAGTTTACTGAATTCAGAGACAAAAACAAAGACGGAAAGATGGACAAGGAGGAGACCAGAGACTGGATCCTGCCCAGTGACTACGACCATGCTGACGCCGAGGCCAAGCATCTGGTCTATGAGTCGGATTCAGACAAAGTACGTACTGTAGAATTTGTGAAGGATTTCAGATTTCATCAGACATGCATTTTTCTCATGAATTTTATTTCCTCTTATTCGCTGAATTTCGGGGGGGGAAGTGGAACTGTGCATGCACAAATGAGTTCGTTTCAATGATTAATAAGCAGGGCTATAACAAACTGAGAACATTTGTGATGTTTGGTAGGTTTGTTTGATATTGCATTTACAATATAAGGCTCCAAGAAACAAAGAAGCACAGACAATTATTGAAGTTTAGAATTAGACAAATATTTATGAAATGGTGACTTTGCATTTAGCAACTCACTCTGACACTTGATGTTTTCTGTCCCAGGCGTGTTATGTAATCAATGTGTTGTAAGCCAACAGTGACTTTAGTGACTCTAGTTTTGTGCATTTTTTTTGACATTTTTGTTTGTCAGTTTAAAATATTACAAAGTCGGATCTAACTTAAATACAGCTGTAACAATCATGATTAATGCAAGACGTGCAGGTTTCCTCTCAGCCCTGCTTGTACTGTATCCTTTTGGGATATGTTTATATATAGGATATAAAGATGTCCTATTTGTTTTCCGCACCCAGTTATGCATGTTTAAAATCATAGAAGTCATACCAGATACCCTGGGTAGCAAATAATAACATTATGAAGTACCTTCATATCTTGTTAACAGTTTAAAAAAAAAATCTTTGTGTACTGACACAAATACAAGTCTTTTCATGTGTGTTATTCTTCCTCCATCAGGATGGCCGCCTGACCAAGGCCGAAATCGTGGATAAGTACGATCTGTTCGTGGGCAGTCAGGCAACCGATTTCGGAGAAGCTCTGACTCGACACGACGAGTTCTAACATCCACCCGCCTCCAAAGACTCTGTTCATCTTGTGTACCACCTTACTCCTCCAACACTGGATGGAGTATCTGAAACAGGATGAGCTCACCTAATCCAACGCCACGAACAATAATTTATTTGATTTTTTTGAATGTGTCCCATTGTACACACATTAACATCACACACAGAGAGTTTGTCCTCATGCTCAGTTGGGTGTAAGATTGGGATATATTGCCAGCCTGTACTCTGCTTCCACACAGTAATCTTCCCTTTCACAGGTCAGGCAAAGGACAAACAGTGTTAGATGACTATTTGTTTTTTAATTTGAAAGAATAATTTGATGAAATAGCGATGTTTTGTTATAAAACCCCAATAGAACAAGTTTCAATTTGCAATATACAGAATAGTTTATCATACCATTTCTATTTGCAATCCACTGGACTGTGAAGAGTAAATCTGATTTCCAGCCAGTAGAATTTGTTCGACTCCCGTCTTATCATGTTCTCAGGCCCAAACTGAAAACACCAGTTGTTGATTCATTGTACTTGGTTTTTGTCTCATATTGAACATGATGCGGTTATGCAGTATAGGTTGTTTGGAATGAGGAGTAATTATCAATTTCTAGTGACGATGAAGACTATTTGGAGTAGTGCAATACAGTATCATCAGTGGTACCACACTGTCTATACTATACTTGTCCCCAAAGCATCCATGTTAACACAAGCTATTGGTCCTACATGAGGGCGGTTTGTGTGTTAGTTAAAGGAATCAAGAATTTATGATTTAGGGATTAATGGATGCTTTGTCCACGAAGCTGCCTCATTTATTTTGTTTCTCATCACCTCAATAGTGTGTGTGTGCTTGGGAATCTGTGTGTACATATATAACTGCTATTCTTGATTACTGAACTACCCTTTTTGTTGTTGTTATGTTTTGTTGGATTCAGCTTATTTGTGTGCCAAGCAAAAAACTTTGTCTGAATTTGTAAGAAGTTTAAAAAAAAAAAAAAAAAAAAAAAAAAGTATTTTACTGTCAAACACTTTCCCCTCCTAAATATGTTAGATATGCTTATATTATCCCTACCACCATTTATAACCACTGTTGAGATTTTTTTATGGTATACTATAATGTATATGATAATGTTTTTTTACAGGCTCACTGCAGCAACCACCCTTTCACTTGTGACTTTACTGTAAATAAGTTGTTGCTCTGAAAACCGAGCACTTTAACAATCAGGTCCAGTTTTTGGGATTGAGAAGAATGTTCTCAATAAAAACAAACTAAATTAGAACATTTCGTCTGCCATATTATTTTGACTTGAAGTACTAGTTGATGGGTGTTTTTCACACTTGAGGCAAGCTATTGTCGGAAAGAAAAACATGACAATACATAGTTTTTTCTGTTTCCACCTAGAAAAAACATCCTCACATTTATAATAACTCCTTTTAAAATAATCTCATGTGGTATTACGTTGCAGTTTAGATATGTCTGTGTTGCATTAGAATCACTGTTTTGCCAGCTTTCTTCCTTTTTAGGGAATGCTGTTTCAGGCTGTTGACCCACTGACATCCTGGTTGTTTTTTCAGACCCTTTTCCCTCTCGCCATCTGTTTCAGGTGAATCCTTTGCCTCTAGATCTTTCCATAATAAATCAAGTATTGCCTGTTTTAATCTACAGACACTCAAAGTATCCCAACTGAATACATATTTAGATGTTGTTTTTCAACATTTTCAACAATTTCAGTTTGTCCAATACTTTGATTTATGACTAAATACTTGCTAAATCATTGACATTCCCATCAGCCTTGTTTGTTTTAGTGCTAACTTGCAAATATTAGGTTAGCATGCTAGTTCTGTATGAACTAAAACTTTGGTTTGGCTGGCCAGTCACAGTGCCCTCTATGGAAGACTATAGTGGACTTTATTAAAATGAAAATCTTAACTTGATTATGAAAATGTTTTTCCACAATAGCATTATTATTTTCAAAATACATTTTCATTTTCAGATACTCGCATGGGGGTTCTAAATAAAAAATAAAAATGTGTTTTCAAATTTGAAAATGAAAATGCTAATATGTACAATGTTACCTGATTTAAATTTATGCAAACGTTATTAAAGTTAAAATGAAAATGCCATTTTCTAACAATATTGAAATGAAAAGGAGAAATGCATTTGACTGTTCATTTTCAAAGACTGTATCTGCTGTACGGAGGACAATTTTAAAATGTTTATTGAGGCGATGTCCCTCTCCAATTCCGGTTGACCACCATGGGACCTTGTTCATATTTTTAAACCTGTTTGAATTGCACCATGAATTACAAATATGAACTTTGTCAGTTTAAAAGATAATTTTGCACATCTAGAGAGTTGCAGTTTGACTTAATACTGTGAAGTATAAGACCGTGGAAATACGTCCTTAGAAAGGCTACAAACCGAGTTGAGTCGGTATCGTAGCTTTCTCTTTGAGGCTGTGATATGTGTTTCGTAAGGGGATGTATTCACTAGAGCAACAGGTTTAGCTCGTTCTCTGACGTCCCGGCTGATAAAAAGACCAGGTGTTGCTGCATAAAACATGTTGACAAGATCATGTTACATCTGTGTTGGTGGCATTTATTGAGCGAGACGAGATGTATTTCACTAAGCGGTTTTAAACAAAACTATATGGTACTACAACAGACCTACGACAAGGTGTGACTGTCTTGACTTGCAAAATACATTAAAAAGCAAAAAAGTGCGAAGAACAAGCCAGACTTTTAGGTGTGTAGTCTTTTGAATTATGTATTTTCACAGTCTTATACTTCAACAGTTTTATGTTAATATGGTCATGGAACAAATAAAAGACTGTAAAAATGAAACACAAATTTGATATTTTATTTTTTTTACTCAAATAACACTAGAACATTTTGATGCCAATGTGGAATTTAACATTATCATTTTAATAACGTCCCCTTCGGGCTTCCATAGCCATCCATCTTCACCTTACCCCTTTCATTCTCTTTCGTCCACGCCGTCACTCTCAGTTCCTCTAGTATTTTAGTGACATCACTTATTAAATGTGATAAAAATGGGATTACAACGAGCCATCACTCTCAGCAGCTCTTCTTCGTCTGACGCTAACTCATCATCATCATCATCATCCTCAGTGTTCTTGTCTGCATCTTCGTCTCCCAGAAAACCAGCGTCATCGACATCTCCTGCCCCACGGCTGCCCTGCGGGTTTCCAGAGTTTGTCGAGGGCCTCCTGTCCTGAGACGGACTGCCGGCGTCTGCAGCCCCACCGGGTTGTTCTGATTGCTCTATCTGGTCCAGTGATGTGGAAGGTTGGTCTACCTCTGTGCTTAGAGTCATGGATGTTAGCTCTGGTGGTACAGGAGGTGTATCAAGGGGAGATGAATCTATGTCTACAAGCTTGGCTTCTAAAGGTGCATGCTCAGGGGTGAGTGGGGGGGTGCCCGGCTGCTTGGTGAGGGGTGAGGACAGTAAAGGTGAATACGGGGGTGTCTTCACACGAGGTTTGCGGAAAGGTTTGTCTATTTCTGCTGAAGCAATTCGGGTATGACTCCATGGAATACTGCATTGGGAGGAGGGGCTGGTGACAGGGTCGGCAGGGTCATCGTTGGTGGTTGTTTCTGTTGTTTGTGAATCCGGACAGGTGAACGGTGGAGAGCTAGTGGATTCAGGACTAGGACTGGTGATAGGTAGTGCCTCGGTAGAGTCAAGATATGTTGGTGAGCCAGGCTTTTCTCTGGGTGGAGCCATACATGTGGGGATCACATCCTCGGTGGCTCGGTGTAAGGTGGGTGAACAAGAGGAGCATTTTATTGGTGTCGAAACATTATCATTGATGATCACAGGGCTGAGCACAGTTTCACTGGGGATGAAGCTGGTGTCGGGTGCAGCAGCTGTTCTGGGTGGGACAGGTCCTCGGCATGAGGGGAGGTCTTGGTGGGTGTTAGCGCCAGGATTGTCTGGGAAGCTGAAGGAAGGGTTGCAGGTTCCATGTTCTTCATTGTTGGAGGGTACTTCCACCGTGTGTGGCATGGCGCTACGGTGACTCGCCTGAAGAGCAACCACAGGGGGAAAAGTAAACCACCACTTTATCGCAGAGAGGAAGTAAGCAAATGATCCCGATCAGTGTAAGGTTTAGAAATTGCCATGCTTTCTAACAACCAGGCAGTCTAATCTTTAGTTAATGGGATTGGGAAGAATAATCAGGATTGATATGCCTCACATTTTCAAATGCTGTATAAACTTGATCTTGAAGGTATTCTGGACCATAGAAACAGCAGTTTGATAAAAAAACAAGTTCCACGTATTTTCCACGTATTTTGTAGCTTTCTGAAGCTTCCAACCACATCTTGTGGCAATTATCAACAGATAGATTTGTTTGGTTTATATTCCATACGTAGGTTACGTACTGTAACAACTAAACCATCTCCATGTCATCTGAGAAACTCCATCCAGTGATGAAGGCCAGGAGATGTGGTCAAAAGCTTCAGAAAGCAAATAATTTGGACCTTGTGTTTTGTCAAGTTAGTTTTGTCAAACTGTATGAACTGTAAATTTACTTTAACTAGTATTTGGACAGTGCAGACATTAACTTATTAGATAACTTAACTATTCATGAAATGGAGATCATGACTAGTGTACTATAAAGAGTTAATTAAGAAAGGAACATGAAATAAAGAACAAGGATGAATATTAACTCACCAGTTGGAACCACCGTAAGCTCTGTGGGAGAAAATACAGTAAAGAATATTTCAGAAACTCAATGGCCAACAAATCTTGTTAAATATGAACCTAGTATCTAGAGCTTAAGGATCTCACCACATTGGGGTGTTTGCCTTGAGCCACAAAGCCTCTTTGCAGTGGGTTCCGCTTTCCCTTGTGTTTCTTCTTCAGCCACATCACCACAAACAGGATACATCCCAGTACAGTCATGAACACCATGCTCAGAAGCAGCGCTTTGCCCAAAGTGCAGCTTATCGGATTCGCATCTCCCAATGGACTATTAGGGACTGAGGTGTGCACAGACAGACATACAGATACATGGTTTCAGTCTGCAGGCTCATCAGCCATCAGTAGTGAGTCCCAGTGTGTACTGGCCTATACACACGGGAAATACTTGCCTACGAATATTTTGCATCAAAACTATAAATCCCCATTAGAAGTTGAACTTTTTCAATAAAACAGGACTAACTACCAGGATCCTATTGACCCAGGGCAGCGTCTGTCAGTCTGTCTGAGGTAAATTGTTGTATTTATTAAGCTAAAATTAGAAATTTACACAGCTTGAAAAAAGTTAGCAAGGGCGTTCGCAAATGAAAACAGATCTTGCGAGATTGTGTTGCAGAGACAGGGAAAGGTCTCCAAGTTTATTTTCTCATTTGTCTTTCTGTAAAATGCCATTTTACTGTGAGAATGTTTTGAAGATGTGTGGCTTAAAAATTGGGTCAAATATTTACGTTGTTGACCGGTCATAATCTGGGTTCATGTTCACTTCTCCCATTGGAGTTTAAAGTCTCAGGTACGCTAGTCTCCTAAATAGGTGGAATAATGGCAGTCCCACGTGACACAGGTACAGGAAACTGACTCTGTGTGGTGCCTCCTCTCTGAACTGTCTATTCTCATAACCCGTGGCTACGCTTTTTGAATATGTCAGTTCCACACAAGTGATTGGTTGATGCATTAACTCTGAAAGTTGAGAGAGCTCAGAAAAGTTGTCCTCTTTCCGGCAAAAAATTACTTAGCTTTTTTGCTAATTCATTTTCATGTTCTGTGTCAAAGTACTCCACTGGTGTGTAAAAGCCTTGATAGTGTGTCCTTACTTGATTGTCCTTCAGATAACACCTCCACCACTACAGTAGCAAAGGTGGCATCTCCCGTCTCCTGGTCTATAGCAGTTACCTGCAAAGTATTTAGAGTTTTTATCACATCATCAATAACTATGTCTTTAGTTGTGATGAGATTTTAGTTTTTTTGTTGTGCATTCCAAAACATTTTGGTTGTTCCTATTTTTTGCCCTTATATAGTCAGCCTAATGATGGACTCACTATCTCAATCAGCTTTGATGCAAATTCGGGAATCTATCGAAAAACTTATGGTATTTTAAAGAAAAAAGGACAACATCTGTAAGGTAACATAATGTAAATGTGCGGTTACAATATGTGGTTGCCTGGAATATGAAAAATTGCTAGTATGGTCTTTTCAATCATATCCACAAATCCAATGATAAAAGTTTTTTTTTACTGAGGCTCACCTCTAGAACGTGTTTCTGGTTTGGTTTGAGTTGATTGGTCCTGGCGATCAGAAGACCCTCCTGCGTGAGTTGATAGTATTCTGTGTGATTGGATGTAGGACTGAAGTTGAAGTGGATCATTGGATTTAAGCCCTGTTTGTGGAGAAAAAAGAGGTAAGTGACAACATAAATCAAAATACAGATCTGCTTCCAGCATTTTTGCTCTCTGGGTGTGTATGTTATGTGTGTGGAATTGTAGTGTAATGCGTACATGGATAAAGTCTTGATCTTGTACATATAGCATCAGTGCTTTACTGCCATAAGTATTGACCAGAGAGGCATCGCTCTTTCCAGCAGTTACAAAGCCTTGATATTTAGCCATGTCAAACTCTGGATAAAACTGGTTCACTGCCAGAACTCGGACCAACACTGCAGCAACAGAATACTTCCTGGGGTCGTCGACCTGATATGCCTGGGTGCAAGAAGGACAGAAAACAGATCAGCAAGATTGGTATTGGGAGTAAGAAAGTAGAGTGGATGTCCTTTAAGCATCCCGTAAACATTGAGTATTTCTTACCATGACCTGTAGATGCAGCTCTGGAGTTGTGAGTTTGTCTTCAATGCCACGAATCAGTTTCACCTCCCCCGTTTCTCTGTCCATCAGGAAATGCCCATCGTTGTCTCCTAGCATGGACAAAAACACAGTTAGAGACATAAGCACAGCACATTTTAAACATTAAATTGTGTATGGTACCTGAGAGAATGGAATAGCTGAGTGGAGAGCTAAGTCCTCTGTCTCCATCCACTGCATGAATGGGACCAGGTGAGAAGTCCAACACAATGTCCTGCAACACGACACACATTTGTTGGTCCTAATCCTTGGTTTTTGATAGAAGATCAAGTCAGTGGATATTTTATGAACATCATTAATTTACATTCTTGTACAACACAGGTTATGTGTGTGTAGTGTGATTGGGGGGGGTTAGCATCTGACCTCTTCCCCCTCTGTGACATTGACTGTGTACACCGGGTTGGTGCAGATGCGACTGGTCTCATCCTGGAATAGCAGGTGGCAGGGCATGAACTGAGGGTACTGGTCATCTCCATCCAGGATGTTGATGGTGATGTTGGTGCTGGTATTGAAGCGCTCTGCAGTGCTCATTTCCTGAAATAACAACAAGTTAAGATTTCTTTAGAGGACACTACACTGGTCATGCATGTTTGATAGAGAAATAAATGAAATATGGTATTTTTCTCTATCAGCAATTGTCAGGAACATCAGGGAATCAAATCTTTACTTTATTTTCAGGGAAATGTGTTGATACGTGTATACTAAAACAGTAAAAAAATGAAACGTACAAAGCTTACCGATGCATGGATGGTGACAGTAAGGATGGTTTTGGTCTCATAGTCTAGAGGCTTGGACAGGATCACCTCTCCACTGTTGGGGAGTTCAACCTTGAAGTACTCTGCATCCGGCTGAAGAGCACACATAAACACATGAACACTGGTTCTTTTTTTGGGGGGGGGGAGGGGTTTCTTTTTGTTTTTTTAAGAGTGTGAAGAGTAGAACTCACTGATGCCTGGTCAATGGAGTAAATGATCTTGTCATTATCTGCATCTGTGGCCCGGACAGTAAACACCACAGAGTTCACTGGAGTTAGCTGGAGAACACACAGATAGAAAGGCAAGCACGGAAACATTATAGCACTTCAGTCTTGTATGTTTTGTGTATGCATGCACAGATTTGTGAAAGTGCCTTACCTCACTGATGTTAAGAGACTGGACCGTGTCTTCTGCAAACACAGGCAAATTGTCGTTCTCATTGAGAATCTCCACCATGATCCTGTACACACTCTACAACAGCAAAAAAGACACAAAGAGGTTTGCTCTGTAAAATTTCCTCAAATTCCCTTAAAGTGGCTAAAAGAGCAAACAGCTGAAAAGTAGCCCGCTATCCTCCTTCTCTTTATGTTTCTCTGATTGAAAAAACGCTTTAAAGTGGATATATTGTATATATATTGTTACTGTATTTGTGACTTTAAAGGGTTTGCATTCTCTACATGCACAGAAAAAGTAACAATAAGTCCTTCTTGCAGTATATCCCCATACAGACAACTGCTTGGAATAATTTTCACCACAATATTCAACTTCAGTTATATTTCAAGTGAATTAAGGTGTGTGACTAGAAGTTTGAATGTAGGATGAAACACTGAAGAGTTATAGGTGAGATGAAGGTTGATAAAGTGTACCTGAAGTGCGTCGTCCTCATAACATGATAACTCAGCCATTAGGACAGGACCCTGAGCCTGACAGAGAGACAACAACAAAGCAAAGAAGTCCTTTATTCGTAATAGCGGTGACCCCAAATTGGATCTGAGGAGCCTGATTTGACTGTCCATTCTCAGTGAGAATATGTGGTAAATGTGGTAATAAAGGAGCATTAAGCATTAATAGATATCAACACAGCTTTTTCAAATTCAAAGAATAGGTGTATTGATCAGAGCACTAACATAAGACTGTAGGACTATCAGAGCGCTAGATATATTTAGTATATACCAATTCTCTAAAATCAGCGGGGGGAAGCACAAAACAGCTGTTGGTGACTTGCGGCTCACTCTTCACTGTAGCTTCACTCTGGTTTGCTACAATGTGTCAAAATGGAAATTAGGACCAAAGGTTCGATTTACAAACAGGAGAAGCAAGCAGGATAAAACAAATGTCCCTCTGTCCATCGATCTGCGCTCTGTGTCAGTGTTACAGACAGAACTGCACACAACAGACAACCTACACACAACAAACTACCCTTTCAATTATTCTGAAACAACAGCTAAGAGATAGTAACATTTACTCTGGCCAATAATGTTGCTGTTACTATTTTTCTACAGATAAAAGACATAAAGTTTAAGAGGGGGATTGATGAGCAAAAAAAACAGCCGACACACCTTATAAGTTCCTTGTTCTGTTATCAAAATGTTAGTTTCCTTTTATGATTATAGTCTAAGAAATTCACATCTCAATATTTTACCAGGTGCATTGGAAAGACGCCATTTGTAGTGGGAGAGGAATTGATGCTCTTAAACAGACTTTGTTTAATAATGTGAATGTTACGGACTGTCTTGATCACATGCCAAGTATACTTGACAGGGATTAAATATAGAAAATTTGTAGCTGTACCAAAAATGTTTTCCTTCTGAAATGTTTTCTTTCCAAGGATATAGTGACAGAAGTAGATTGACAAAGAAAGAGAGAGAGAGAGAGAGAGAGAGAGATTGCTAATCTTGTTGACCCTTTAGCAGCTGCCATGATGTAAGTCAGCTGGCGGATGTCGGATGACGGCAAGAGATTGTGTTTGGTCCAAGGACAAGGCAGTAAGGTTCAATCTCTGATGGTTTGCTGTAAACTTAGATACAACTTCCTCATCTCGGCCCCAAAGTATAACAAACATTTCTTCAGACTTGAAATAGCAAAATCTGTAACCTTTGCATTATATTCTTTGGCTTCCTTGTTATAAGAAAGTTTCAACAGTCAGATCTGTGTTTCAGAAGGCATATCCACACTCAGTTACCTCTCGGTCGAGGACCTTGTCAGCTGTTGTGTTCAGCCGGATGCTTCTTTCATCCAAGAAGAACCAATCGGCATCTTTTCCATCCAGGCTCCAGTGAACCCCCTCCATTGTGGTTTCAGCCACGAGTTCAGCAACAACTTCTCCCGAATGGCTGTTTTCTCTGATCGTTGTGAATACATCCTGACCATCCAAACATCCACCCCACCCTGACATTCCTGCGTCAATGCAAACACATATGCAGAGTGTGAGAAACCCATTCATTCTGGTCAAGAACCAAACTCCTATACGATCAAATGTGACGTGGCAGTACCTGTGGCTGTGTGCAGACACAGGAGGACCAGCAGTGAGCAGACTAGAGCTTTGGCCTGAAATAAACTCCTTTTCAGTTTAATGAGGGCCATCATTGGGCCCAGTAAGGCCTCAGGGACCAGTTATTCCTGAGGGAGGAGGGAGAAATAACAAACAGGATTAGTTAAACGCGGTCATCCTTTCCCCTTCTACGGTAAGAATGAGTGGGCTGGACCTAAATATATTGTCTCTTGATGACAACACGCCCTAAGAAGCATCATTACATTAAGAACTTCTCTTAATGTACAAACACAAGAACACACACTTGCTCCTCAAATCCCCTTAAAGTGGGTGTAGGCGTGGCTGAGAGAGCAAACCAGCTGAACAGTATCCCACTATCCTCCTTCTCTCAATGTTTCTCTGACCTAACAACACTTTAGAGTCGACACTATGATTTATAGTCTTCATGTATTTGTTGCTTTCTAGGATTTGCATTTTCTAGAAGCACAGAGAATAGTCAACTATTTGGAAATTGGGCCATATTTCTTCAACACAATATTCAACTTCAGTTATATTTTAAGTGAATTAAGGTGTGTGACTAAATGTCTGTCATGTTCTTGAGGGTCCCTGGCTTCACTGGCGTGTTTGTGCAAGTGTTTGAAAGGAGTGGGTGGGGTGAGTGGCCTTTTCATGATCTGGGGTCACATTCTATTGAAACAACTCTGCTGCAAATGCTTGGTAAATAAACACTCAACTCAGGCATCATGGATATGAACACAGACTGCCTATGCTGTTGACTGACCTGTTGTTGTCAAATCCTCTGCAGCTTGTCTGTCAGTTTCCATATCCTCTTGAGTTGCGATGGAAGTAACATATTTGATTCCCAAAGCCCTGAAAAGCCACTAAACACCACTCAATATACAATGACTGAGGCTTTTAGGAATAAACAATATCGACAAAACAATAGATAACACCAGCCACACAAACACTAGAAAGCAGATGGCACCCTATGGTGTGTATTCTGGGATCAACGTCAGCTCTGAGGCTAAAGCCTGGGGGCGGGGCTTACCTGGTCAGGGACGAAGACTGGGCCAATCAGATTAAAGATGGCAAGAACCGGATGGTGTGGTCAGAGACTGGGGTCACGAGTAAATTCAAGAGCTTGGTCAGGTACCAAGACACTTGACCTTCATAGACAGTTCGTCATGCAATCGAAGTTGAACGGTCAAATCGTCCTGTCAGCTCTAGTTTAAGCTGTTGTGGCTGTATTACAAAGCATAACAGGAAATCAAAGTCATTTTTTGCCATATTTTATTATATTTTAAAGATACACGTGTATGCCAATTTATTAAATAGGTTAGACCTTGCTAAGGAGTACGAGTATGTACATTGTGTACGCAGCTTGTGCCTGTTGGATTTATTCAATTAGTGTCACTGACATGTGACAACTAATTGAGCCTGACAAGGGATTAGCTATCAAACATCGGCTGTTCACCCTCTAAAGATTAACCTACATCCTTTTTCACTTGTCCCAGCATTCGTAGGCACACATACGCACACACACACACACACACACACACACACACACACACACACACACACACACACACACACACGTACACACACAGACACTCTTAAAGGAGTGTGTCTGCACATATTTTTAGGGCTCCTGCGACAAAGCTATTGTCTGGCTCCTGTATAAATGTTTTGGTTTGTGCAGGCTTGTGAGTGGTTTCCATTGTCATAGAAAAGGAGGGGGAGTAGAAGAGTAAAGTTTGCCTAAGGGAAAGGTTAAACACTGCACAGTCCCTGACAGAGAGTGCAGAGGACAAGCACTTCTTAGATCATATTTCTTAGCTTAGAGATGGTATTCCACGCAGCATTTAGAGTAGTGGATGAGACAAGCCCTGCAGCTTAGTTCTTTAATGACAATTTGTTGACATTTAAGCATGAGTTTACAATAGCTGAGTAGGTCCACATATGTGAACTGTTTGTATTATACTGCTGTGATTGGTCATGGCCACTGGATGTCAGCAGAGCTGTGTTTAAAAGGATGATGGAGCGTGGATGAAAGATTATAGCTGACTTTGACAACTTCATCATCTGAACATTTGTTTCCAGAACATGTGTTTTGCTTTTTCTTGTAATGATGTTCCCTGAAAATGACAATTGATTGAAATGTCTCAAAAGCTATTGCATGGATTTACATGGAATTTGGTTCACACACTCATATCCCCCTTAGAATGAATTGTAATACCTTTGGTGACCTCCTGACTTTTAATCTAGCGGCATGATCAGGTCAAAATTGTTCATTTTCAATCGCTTGGTTTATGACTAAATACCTGCAAAATTTCTGAAACTCTCATCAGCCTCAGCTGGTGTTAATTACCAAATGTCCGCATGCCAAAATGCCTAAGACGCTGACTGAACATAGTAAATATTATATATGTCATTATGAGCATGTTAGTTTACCATTCAGCTAAAAAAGCTAAAACTATGTGCAATATCCACTGATGCATGGCTGTAGACTTATTTGTCTTTTTCTTAGTGGGTCAATTTGTCTTGGACATTGACCCAATGTAGTCTGGGTGTAACACTGATCTACTTATCCCAGCCAAAAGTAAGACCAAGTTGATGTGGGAACAACATTGTCGTCCAGTCAGAGTTCTTCTTCGAAGCATTTTTCTGAATTGTGATAACTGAACAGTAATTTACCTCCTCCATAAAGCTTTTTTCTTCATAAAAAAATATACAAAATACAAGATTTCCATTGCCTCACAACAGTTCTCAACATGGCGACGCCTTAGCCCACCGCTCGTATCTAATGCTGCAACAGTGCCAATAGTTCAAACAACTGCAACAGTGCCAACAGATCTAACAATGGGTAACTTAAGGGTGGGTGGTAACCTAAGGGTGGGTGCTACACTTTCGCAACGACGCTGTCAGTCGGGACGACGTTATCAGCTCTAAACGCCATATGAGAGCGGCGTATAAAGCGGCGGCCGTGAGCTAGCCATTGGGGCATGCTCACAAGCACTAACATGCCGAAAAAAGCTTGCGTCAGCCCGGCAATGTAAACAAAGCAAGGAGAAGCTCAGATAACGTTACTCCACAATATCTGTACATACAGTACCAGTCAAAAGTTTGGACACACCTTCTCATTCAACTACTTTGAAGAATCTAAAATATAAAACATATTCTGGTTTATTGAGCATTTGTTTGTTTACCACATAATTCCATATGTGTTCCTTCATAGTTTGGATGTCTTCAATATTAATCTACAATGTAGAAAAAATAAAAGTAAAAGTAAAGAAAAACCATTGAATGAGAAGGTGTGTCCAAACTTTTGACTGGTACTGTAGCTGATATTTTTATTGTCAGCGTATTGTTTATTGCTCTTTTAACAAAATAATGTTGCATTCTTAAGCTTTTATTGCTTTATCACGGTCTCTAATCAGCCCTCTCGGCCTGAAAGAGTCATGGCATCCGGAAGAATTTAATGTATGTTGAAAAACCACCGAAGCGAATAGAGCAAGTCCTCTGGGTAAACTTTTAATTTGTGATTATTACAGACTAGCCGGCATGAGTCACGGAGTTGATGTGGTTTGTTTAGTATGTGGACAGACAGTGGGAAGTTCTTAGTTGAAATCATGTGTTCAAAGTAGTGTCTCCTTTAAACCTGGATCCCCTTCAACAGATTTACTCTCAGTCTGTATGGAAAACAATTAGATGTGGTGAGGGACTCTCCAGTCTGCTGCATCCATTATGAACCACCTGGGTGTCATCACATCAAAAACATTTCAACAAGACAGAGGGGCATGTCTGTCTCTGTGTGTGGCAGTGTCTGTGTTGTCTCAGAGCTATTGAAATAATAAACACAGCAGAGAAGAGAAGGACATCAACATGCCAAGAGTTGTGGAGACAGAGGTTGGGGGTGTGGGGGGGGGGTTGAGCACACTGGGATGCACACTGGGACCGTTTCCAAAGCTGTGAAACATGACTACTTGTGTTTACCACCGCCCTCTCTCTCTCTCTCTCTCTCTCTCTCTCTCTCTCTGCACACACACACACACACACACACACACACACACACACACACACACACACACACACACACACACACATACATACACACGTACATTTTTGGCTGCTTCAGCATGGATCCCCTCCAGTCTCCAGACCAGGTTTTAGCTGATTACCAAAACGGGGGTCTTTGGGAATCAACACCACTCAGCAGTGCTGGGTGGAGAGATGTTTTTTTGGGGGGGTTTTGCCTGACAAAGAGAGGGAAAATAAGGGAAGAAAGGACTTCACCCTCAGCTATCCTTCTGGGACTGGAAACTGAACAAGACAGACAAGAAACCGGTGACCTCACGCATACTGCACACCTGAACTTTTCTGCATGTGTGTCTTTTTCTCTCTCTCTCTCTCTCTCTCTCTCTCTCTCTCTCTCTCTCTCTCTCTCTCTCTCTCAATAACAAGCATCTTGAGAAAGGATAGTAATAATCATCAAACTCTATGCCTTTGTGATCATGGAGGGAAAGTGCATTGTAGATATGGCCCCAGGGGGGAATGTAATTGTGTGACTGCAGAGAACTGACGCCCTGCCTGCATCCAGATGTTTCTTGTTTCCCCTGTGTGCTCTTTGGAAAAGATCTGCTTGCAGTGAAAACAGGGAAATCTTGAACCTAGAGTCCAAGGTCCATGTCACCAGATTAAGGTTAAAAAGACAATGTATATCATGCCTTTTGCATAAATTGTTTGGATTTTGATCCAGGCTTTATATTTTGGTTTTGTCTGGATAATGGAGAGCGGCAAACTGAGGACGCTCATGCTGCTGGAGATACATTTGCTCTGTATCTTTGTGCTGTCTGTGCAGGGGCACTCCAGTCCAAATAACGAGAATGGTGAGTTTACAAAAGCATGCTTGGGTCACCAGTGTTTTTTTATTTAGCATGTTTATAGTTTTGTTGTTTTTGCTTTTTTTAATTTTGATATGGATGTCTTTTACTTAATACTGCAAAAGTTAAAGTGTATTTAAGAAGTAAAACTAAAGTGTTTCATGCAACATATTCTTAAGTGTCAAAGGTAGTTACTTGTTTTTTCAGTACAGTCTTACATACCATATATTATAGGATTCAATTATTGACTTGATCAATTATGTGCAAGCATTTTATAGCTGTTGTAGTGGTGAAGATCATGTCAACTACTTTACATAATGTTGGGTAGATAATAATTAACCCTCATCAAATTCTATGAGCTGATCGTATGTTTTTATGAAAAATCTTCATTTACATAGAAGCTAGGCCTATAGCTATTGTAATACTCAATTACATGTACTCAGTATTAATTGTATTAAGTACTTACTTTGTGTACATGCACTTAGCTACTTTCCACCACTGGGGGAAACTATACATTTTTATCCATAAAGCAAAACAGATTTACTAACTTAAGCTTTAAGCAGTGAGGATTTAACTCCAGCAGCCATGTGTGACCGGCTGATGAATAGCTTCATTCTGATTCCGTCTCACACAGACTCACACACTCATTACAACCCAGAAACAACAGTGTCACCCTCCATTAGACAGAGCATGACCTCATGCAGTTTGTGTCTGCATTTTTGAAACAGGACTGTTTTATCTCTCTCCTAGTGATCGATCTTCTGGCAGCCCTCAACATGTCCCATCACATAAGCGGTGTGGCCAGACTGCAAAGTCCTGGCAGTGTGATATACAAAATACGTCCCAGAGCACCATACCTGACTCTTCCCAGTGAATATTCCCACTTCTTGTATACCAACCTTCAGGGTGGTATGGGGGTTCATTTGGTCGGGCATCAGGCGTCGGGCTCCAATGCCACTCTTTTTTCTATCTCCTCTGCCTCCTCACCCATTCTCCAACTCATCTCCTCTACCCACAACTATTCTCTGCGTTTGGACTACCAAGCTCGAGGAGGAGCTCAGGGACTTGCCAGCTTTCACTTCCCAAGAAGAAACCCCTTCTCTGGGGGTGAGTGGGTACAGCTGGCTGTGAGCCTGGACACTGATAGGCTGGCATTTTTTGTAGATTGTCAAGAAGCTGTTTTTGTACCGATAAAAAGTGACGAGAGAATCAACCTGGACCTGCCTCAAGATGCTGTGGTCACTCTTGCCAGCACACCAGGGAAGAAAGACAGCAAATTTAGTGTGAGTTTCTTGCACATACTGCTTACCTATACATACTCAAATACTGACAAAATGAGACATCACCTTCACTGATTTACTTACCATTTACAGTACTCTTTTAGGGCATAATTGAGCCCATTTGCAGTTCAACATTATCACTAAAGGATGAAACATTTAAAAAACAACAACATAACAGTGAAGTTTGGAACTGCAGTACTGTATATTCAAAATGTATACAATAATTCTTCCTAATTTACTGTAACATTCCATTCAATCTGAATTCTGTATATACAGTAACATTTATTATGTGTGCATTTCTGTGTTTCTTCCGCGAATGCAGGGATATTTGAAGACAGCTGAGATTTCAACGAAAGCATATCTAAGGAGGCCGTGGCTCTGTGACAATGTTACAGGTAAAGAAAGATTATTATATTAAAACTGAAACCAATTATTTTCTTTAAACACAGAACAAGGATAGATATATAAGAAGATTGCCGAAGAGAAACCCACAAGCCTGCCTTTCAAAATAAACATTTCAAAGCTCACTATAGAGCTGTGAATGATATCCTTTTTGTATGGATATATACTATAAATGTGTATTTATACTTGCGTGCACACACTGTTTGCATTCATTCATCAGTTTGTAACAGAATGCTAAAAAACAGATACTGCAGAATCTGAAGAATCTGACTATATGCCAGAGGCTGCAGTGTCACTCCCTTCTTGTTTTCTTTTGCTCAATTATTTCTCTGTATTACTGACCCTGATAATATATTGTATTTTGAGTACTTTTGTACTGGGAGACATGATACAACGTCAGTGAATAGTTCTCCTGTCATAAATTATATAGACTATTAAATAACTGATAAAACTTTATTTTTGAACTCCGTCTAGAATTCCAAAGAGTGAGATACTCCCAAAACTCAGTCGTGGGACCACCATGGTTTTTGTGGATTAGATCATATCTTTTGGCCCTTAGGCAGATAGTCCCCCAAACAGTTTGTTTATGTTTCCTCAGTGTGGGTTTTCATTTTGACAGCATTTCCCAGGATGTTTGTATAAGCTCAAAATTTGTTCTTTTATTAATGCAAGAAATATCCAGGAATCTCTTCTCCCAACATCTGTCGCTTTCTCCTTCCAGATGCTCTGCCCCGGTCTCAATTCACAAACGCCAATAGCTCAGATTCTCGGACTGACAGCAGTCGAATGTTCCAGCAGGATGCATCCTCCAGTAAACCTCAAACAAGCCGCAGGCCAACGGACCAAACCAACCATTATCTCCAGGATGTCCAGAGTGACCAGCTGCAGAGAGGTCTGGTGCTGGGGCCCCCGGGATCTCCTCAAGGGGTGAAGTCTGTTTCTCAGAAAGATGACAGGCTGAAGAAGCTGGAGAAGAGGCTGGAAGATCTGGCTCAGATGCTGGACATGGTCAAAACTCAGGTACATATTTCACTTAGATTGTATGGCTTTCCATGATACAACAAGTATGTCAAGTGATACAAAGTGACGTGACATAGAGTTGTTTTTTTTCTGCAGAACGCAGACCTACAGTCACGCGTACTGTACCTGGAGGGATGTGAGTGTGTCAGGCAGCGATGTGTGTGGGAGGGGCGTGAAGTGGAGGATGGCCAGCGCTGGCAGATTGACCTCAACACTGTGTGTGTGTGCACATCTGGAAAGGTCACATGCAACGCTAAAATTGAAGGTAAAAATTTGTCCGCTTTTGCAAGTTCTCTTTCGATCCCTCATTCCCTCCCTCATTTCCTGTCCCTGTTTATCTTTGTCACATACATACAAAAACACACACTAAAATTAAACTATGATTTTCAAAAACCTTACACTAACAGACATTCAACTGGTGTTAAGTAGCTAGTTTGCAGATGGCCGTCCCTCTCCCAGACCCTTGTCTGTCTTACCCCTGTCAAAATGGAGGCGTATGTTCCGTCTTGACCTCTGACCCTGCTGGGTTTCGCTGCTCCTGTCCCCCCAACACCAAGGGACCAGTGTGTCAGAGACAGCTGAGACAGGTATTTTAGTACCAGGATTAGTGGGGCAGGGTAGTTTCATAATGTTTGACAAAACAACAAAACGTCTATGCTGAACTTTTGTGTCAATGTTGTGAAAATCTATGTATTAGTTCCAGCCAATTTTAACCATGCTAGCGGCAATGTCCAGTTGAATGGATTTCTATAAAAATCAGATTAAGCTGTATTTTGTGTTTAGTGCGATTCAGCAAATGGTGGCATGCTAACATGCTTAACTAAGATGGTAACATGGTTAGCCTTACTCCAATACATAAACATGTTAGCATTTTCATTGTGAGCATGTTATCATGCTGACGTTATAACATGCATTTAGCTCAAAGCCCTGCTGTGCCTAAATTCAGCATCACATAGCTGTTAGTAGGGTGCTAGACTCTTCTTGTAATGTTGAGCATGTGTCCTTGTGTGCTTTTCCCAGCTTTGTCTACAGTGGGTGTTTCATTGATTTAGTTTGGAAGATTTGCTTATTGTATGTTTGGTTACCCAGCAGGTCTCCAGAACTTTTGAAAAGCTTGAGGTGGGTCTTAATCACAAATGAAGGGTTTGAACACCTCTCCTGTTAAGTTTTGTGTTACTGTAGTTTTATTATAGTTTTAGCATTTTTTTTTGTAGCTTACTTGCCTCTTTACATTGCTACATTTGACACCACAGTAGACTTATAATGAGGTAGTACATTTTGGGAAATACATTTTTTTTCTCGCAAATTAGATAAGAAGATCGATACCATTCTACTAGTTGCTAATAGGCAGATTTTTGTAACTTTTTGACAGAGTGAAGCTAACTGTTTCCCCGTTTCCAGTCTAAGTGCTAAGTTCAACGTCTCCTGGCTGTGGCTTCATGTTTAATGGACAGATGTGAGAGTGGTATCAACCTTCTCATCTGACTATGCGTCAAAAGTAAATGACCGGCTTCTCAAAATGTCAAATATTTCTGATGTAGTTTTTTAGATTGGCTCTTGTTATTGTCTGTTATGTGTTCATGGTTTAGCTGTAGGACCTTGTTTGGCCTGCTACATTGGGTGAGCCCAATAGCAGTGCTTTACTTTACTTTTGTCTTCTGTCTGTTCCGGCTATGGGCATTGTAGTGGGGTTTAAGGCTGGGTAAGAGGCCCTGTGTCCCCCTTCCCCACTTCTAGGCATGTTGGGTACCCAAACCAGACAACAAGTGTGAAGGGATGCGGCCATTTCAACGCCGCTGGGCCTTTAATCCTACCTCAGGCCTCTGTGAGGACTTCCTCTACTGCTCTGGACTAAGCAGCAACAACTTCCCTTCCTTTAATGCCTGTATGAACCAGTGCATGTTGGGTGCGTGCTGCCTCCGCAAACCAAGGCAGGATCTTCCAACAAGCCACCAGAATTACAGTCAACATGGATACGACTTCTCCTCTGTGAATAGGACTCTCTTTGGATCAGACCCAAGTATTTTGGAGGATGAGATGCAGTACGACAATATAGAACGTTCTGAGCTGGAAGATCTTAAAGGAAACCTTAAAAGGGTAAACTGCCCCGAAGACCTGGATTTCAATTACACCTGCGATTACCTCACTCGAACACAGTGCCGAGCTTTGGTGAGGAACCAAGCTGGAGAGGTTCAAGTAATGAGCTTCTTTCCCGGAGTGAAGTGCTCCGATGTGAGATGTGGTGGAGGTTGTGGTTGCTTCTTTCAACAAAAGCTGTGGAGATATGGGGAACAGTTAAGGCAAGGCTGTGAAGAGTGCACATGCACACCTAGTGGCAGAGTTGTCTGTGTGTGCAAGCACCTGACCCAACGTAAAGAGATCAGAGACCTCACACTGAGAGAGAGGAGGCTGTACCAACGGGCTATCAGAAAAGTCTACACCAGACCAGGTAAGACTGTAAATCTTTTTTATTCCCTTATCTTTTTCAAATCTAAAGTATACCTTGTTATCATTATTTTTTGTTTGTGTGTGTGTGTGTTTTGCATGTGGGTTTAGCTTTGTGGAAGGGCTTTGCGCTGCTGAGAGCTGAGTTCTCCCCTCTGGCCGGTGATCATGCCTTCTTCCTTCCCTGGAACCGCTACTTCCTGCGATTAGTGGAGCGTGAGCTGCAGTCAATATCATCATGCAAACTGGCACTTCCATATTTTGAGTGGACAGTTGACTCTGGGTCGATGAACTTCTCAGCTGCGTGGCAGGCTGGATTGTTTGGAGGAGATAGTGAGCCCGGCTCTGGCTGCGTCCGACATCACCCTTTCCAGGGCTTGACTTCCCGTTTCCACTGGTCCCCTTGTCTCAGACGGCGTTTCAACTCCTCGGTTTGTCAAACATCGTTTATTCATTTGACAGCACACCTCACTGTATTTTTCTATACATTGCAACATTTTGAGCTGTATGACTGGTACCAGGTTTGTCTAACTAATTTCCAATCCCTTTAGATGTGGCTGCCAGATGCAGTGACCTTGCAGAGGACCATAAACCAGGCCGACTTTCAAGTGTTCTCCCTGTCTCTGCAGACCTTTTCTGGCCTCTTTAGGCTTTGGGTAGGGGGTCACATGGCTTCACCTCTGGCTGCCTACGACCCTTTATACCTCTCACACATGGCATTCATGGACAAGCTGTGGGTACAGTGGCAAGATAAACATCAGCATGGATCAAAAATACCAACTTCTAGAGATGATCATACTCAGAGCGACATCCTTTACCCTACTGCACAGAGGCATGTGAAGATGAAGCCTTTTGATGTTACCCCCGACGATGTGATTTCTTCCCAGAAGCAGATGTGTGTCATTTATGTGCCCATAACCATTGGTGCACCTTGTAATATGATACAAACACAACCACAAGGAACTCTGAAATATTGGATGCGTAGCTTTGACAAACACAATTCAAACCACAACAGTTTGGTAACTGGGGGCTTTGACAGCAGTGGTTTTGACAAACATGGATATGATCGTAATGGGTATGACCGAAGCGGTTGGGACAGGTGGGGCTACGGCAAAGATGGCTTTAATCAGGACTTCATTGATAGGGATGGATATGACTTGTCTGGTTTAAACCGCTATGGGTTCCATCGTTCTAATGTCACCTGGTTTGGCATGCGTAAGGATGGGGTGTTTGAGAATGAGAAGAAAACAAAGCATGACAAGACAGAGGAAAGTGATAATAAGAAACACAGAGACAAGATAATGTCCGAACTCTTCAGTGACAAAGGCTACAATATCTATGGGTTTGATCCTTTTGGTTTGGATAGCAGTGGGTTTGATGCTTTTGGCTTTGGAATGGATGGTTACGACAAGGACAGCTGCAACTGGTTCTTCAATGGGCCACACTACCTGCGGTTCTTCTTCCACACGCAGCAACAGTTGATGTCATCCAGTGACCGAGCTTTAAACAGCATCAACCGTACCTGTCCTCCAGTCAGCTCCCTGCCCCAGCACTGGGCAATGCAGGACTGGATGACTTTTAATCTGGACAAAAGCAGTGCTCTGAATGGTCAACTAGAGCAGGAATGGATTGGACAAATGAAGCCAGAAAGTGCAGCAGCTGCTCAAAATAGGAGCAACATATGGCTTCCAATCACACCAGATCACAGGTATCAGCATTACAAGAAGAATAGTGACAATAGTCTTGCAAAGCCAGCCCACAATTTGTTGTTTGTTGTTCTTTGTATAGTTTGACACGGCATAGTGAATATTTGCTTAGGAGAGGCATTAGTTTAGGTATGTTGCACAGTTGATTAATAGCAAGTGCTGCCCTTACCATGGACATCAGCATTAGCCCTCCTTACACCTAATTGGACAAACACAACATTTGCTACGCTGCTATTGGTCAAATTTCAACTTCTGTCCATCCAATAGTGCTTCTCAATAACTTTGAGATAAAAAACAAGGCCTTGCAGTTGCAGATCCATGCTTTATTTTACACCTACAACAGCAAGTTTCCAGTTGTTCTCAAGTTGCAAAGTTTCTAGAGTGTGTCACATGATCATTTAAGCCTCCCCCCAAAGCTTTATCACCCAAATACCAAGCTTATCTCAGTAGAAGTATTTGGAACTAAAATGTTATGGTGAGAACAGAACTTGAAACATAACAGCTGGCTTTACGAGAAAGTATTCATATCGTGAATATTAAGTTAAATCTTTTTTCAATTGTTTTTTTAACCAATGATGCCTGTTCCTTGGAAACACTGTAGGTTTTGTTTCAAGCTCCACTGGTTCAGCGGCTGTCCTCTTGGCTCTGCGCCTGTTAGCTGCCCTGACCTCTGCCACCAGGCCCGTTGTCATTTGTACCCCGAAGCTGTCTGCCATGTGAACAATTGTGGTTCCTGTTTCACAGAGTGGCGGGATCCAGCTACTGGAAACCATGTAATATGCCATGGTTGGTAAACACTGGATCCTTTCCCCCAAAAATTTAGGAATAAAGTCGGCTACTTTTTACAGCAGTGAGAAGAGATTGGACCATCCATCTGTACCTACATCGTCTCTGTGTGGAGAGAAAAGCAAAAATCACTTCATGACAAAGATGACCATTGAAAGGACTGGAATCAGGATACTGGAATCAAATGGGACAACGACTTCATTACCAATGTTACATTTGCAAAATAGGATTTGTAATATTTTACATTCTGACATTAAAAGGTAAAATTGGTCCAGTATTGGGGGTAAACGCTACAGCAGCCAGCTGCTAAACAAGTAAGGTAGAAAAATATATCTTATTTCTCTTAAGGGTAATTTCCTTAATGGTCAGACACTTAACAATCTGACCTTGTCAGTGGAAAAAACAATCTCTTTTAGTGGACATAAATAACTCGCTCAATACTGGACCAATAAAAAAAAAAGTCCTTTATAGTATCTTGGACACAAAAACACAGGAAAACAGGGTCCAGGTTGAAAATGTCTTCTCTGTAATGTGTTCTTATGCTGTATATACATAGTATGTATGTCTTTGTATATTACAAGAAAGCATTCATATTTTCTTACTTACCTCTAGTGATATCTTGCATTGGAGATAATTGATAATAAGGAATTGACAATAATCAGTAATGTCTCCATTATTCTGGATGATCCAGAGACCACATTGTCAGGAGTTGGTTAAAGTTATTTAATCCATTTCTCTGTTGAAAGAAGTGCACTGTTGACAGCAAGGTCTGTAGATAATTGGTTTGTATTTACCTCAGAGGTTGGTAGAGACCAAAAACAGAGCTAAAAGAGAGTGACTATTTGACTAATATTCTCTGGGTGAACAGAAACATGACTTGTTACTGCTGGATGTGAAAAAATTTGACTGTTAACTAAGACACTGCCCTCAACTGTCAAATATCTTATCTATATGCAGGTTTAGAGCATCATCCTGGTAGTTATAGAATGTTTTTTACAATGTATTATTCTTTTTTTTTTTATTACTACCATTTGCCAATGTGTTCTATACGTTTTAGAGTACCTTGCCTTTGTATTGGGATACAGTTTTACTCAACCTCCTGCTTTGAGCATTTGAGGTAATAATGGAGAGAAACAAACACATGAGAGTTGAATTTGGACTGGCCTCATTAAGGATTATTCTGTGTCTCTCTTTGTCTCTCTCTCCCTTAGTCCGCTCCCACAGAGTTATGTAAACTTTATTCTGTCCAGCTTGTTGTTCACATTTTAACCATCAATGTAATACACATGTGCCCAAACAGCCCACTGTCCCTTCTCTCACCCCTCTTGCCTGTTCTTTGTCACTGTCTCTGTCTTTTCATTCATCCTCCCCTTAATTGTTTCAGCATGTTTGCCAGGAGACTCCAATGGCACCCGGTTGATACACACTCGCAGGCTCACACTCCCACACACACACTTTGATCTCATGCATGCTTGGCTTGCTAGAGGAAATGCCTGTTGGCTGCTGGCACAGTAGGCAGCCTCACTAGCCTCTCTCACACTCTTTGATTATCACCCTCTCTAGCACACAAACACATTGTCTCTGTCCTTCGGAGGGTTGTCATTAAAATAATTATCTGCTGAAATGTCCAAGCTAGGCGAAACTTGTATTTCATGAGCTCCCTGAAAACCTTTGATGGAACAAATTGAGCAACTTTGCTCTTCACAGTGTTTAGTATGTGCTGTACAATAAACAAAGTTATTTTTCATCAACATAACCTAAACAGCCACAGAATGAAGGAAATTGTTGCGGTGATCTGTTACTCCTACAGTAAATCTCTTCCAGTGTTGGAAGGCAAGTGTCTCTTCCACTTGCCGGTGGTCTTTAGTGGCTTGAAGGCTGCAGGCCCTTGTGGTTATAGTTGCGGCCCATAAAATACAGTACGTGTGAGAGCAAGCACATGTATATCACATCAGAACCGTGCAGTTCTGTCATCACTGGAGATGGAGCAGAGCCAGATGTTCCCCAGTGAGTTGAGAAAAGGTGAAAAAAAAATCTGCATTAGTGGAAAAAGAGGGACCACCAAAGCTCAAACTTACTTCCAAATTCCTCTTTTCTTACTTAAACTACCAGTATACACTCAAACTTTTATCTCCTAGGATATGTCACCCACAAGCTCCAAAATGTTAATGCACTTCAACTTCTGTCTCACTTTCAGGGTGTGAGCTGGATGGTACAGTTCATAATGTGTCCTACAGTAGAGACGGCTGTCAGACATGTACATGTAAGGTGAGTATCTTTGTTTTGACCTACACCTACACTAATACAAACATATTCAAGCCTGAAAAATTGCTCTGTTCTTCCCTGTTAATCATTTTCTCTCACCTCTTTTTCCTTTCATTGCCACCAGGAGGGTAACAGGGAATGCTATCCTCAACCCTGCCCTGCACTGGACTGCACTCAAAGGGAGACTCTATCCGGAGACTGCTGCCAGAGATGCAGAGGTAAGGACAAAGCAAAAACAAGTCCACAACAATCTTTGTTAGAGAGAAAAATCTAACACAAAACCTCAGCCTCAGTTAACTACATAAAAACTTTTATGAAGAAACAAAAAAAAATGCCCAAAAGCATAGATTCTTCTTCATATAAAAACCCTTTTGGAATACATCCAAACTCTGAACTGGAGTCACAGTTTATATGGGTTTTTAAAAAATGAAGACTGTCTCACAAAGGTTTTAAGAAAATATCATCATGATAGGGTTGGCAACATCTTTACAAATCCTTAGGCAGCCTTTAAATGGGCTGAGCATTACAAAAAACACCTTTATTTGGTAACACTTCTAGTTGGTTTTGGTCAGTGAGAAGCAAAACAAGAGGTGTGGCACCACAAAATAAATGTGATTCTGTTATTGTATCAATACAATATGTTGACAGGTTAACACTGGCCAGAAAGCATCTCTACCAGACAGCAGGGGGTGCAAATGTGCTTCCAGATTTGAGGGCTGATATAAGTCCATTTAACAGATAAGATTGTTCTGAATTAAAATGGTTGAAAGCTTTGTCCTCCAGAAAGAGACATTTTATTTCCCTATGTTTTCATTTCCAGTAACACCAGTAAAGCAATGTAAATATGTGTTTGCAGGCTGTATCCATTCTGGTGTCCAGCATGATCATGGAGCCAAGTGGAGGCCGGAAGTAAATCCTTGTGATGTCTGCTACTGTTTGGTGGGTTTGATACTGATTGGCAATTTAACCTTCTCATCTTCTCTATCACCTTCATCTGTATTGATATTGTTCTGTTCTCTTACCAGGAGGGTCAGGTTCGCTGTGAGAGGGAGCAGTGTAACACTCCATGTGAAAACCCAGCTGCTCCTCCACCCAACACCTGCTGTCCAGTTTGTCAAGGTGGGTTTCTTCAATTCACTGGAGGAGTGTGTGTGTGTGTGTGTGTGTGTGAATGGCTTCAGTAAGTTGCAGAAACACAGTGTGTGATTGTGTATGTCTTGCAGGATGTGGTGTGAACGGTCACGACTTCTCAAATGGAGCTGTGATCCCTACCGGAGACCGTTGTCAAGAGTGCACATGTTTGGTATGGCATTTATCATCACATTCATCATTAAATGAAGATTGTTGTTTGTATAAATCAAGTTTATCTTTATTATATCGTTCTCCTCCAGAACGGAAATGTGGCTTGTTCACCCCTTCCCTGTCCTGCCGTGACTTGTCAAAACCCTTTGCATCGTGCTGGAGACTGTTGCCCACGGTAACTAACCTGTCTATTCTCATCCATATCACTTCCAAGCCTGGATCAATCCACCTCATTCATCTCCTACCTTCAAGACAACATTTCCAAAAGTTTTAGATGTTTACGGTGTGTTTATGTGACCTGCAGGTGTGAGCAGTGTGAATATGAATCCAAGTTATATGTGGATGGACAGAAGTTCCCCTCAAGGAGAGACCCCTGCCTCTCCTGCCGCTGCTCTGTGAGTTCAGTCTGGCAACGTTTTTAGTTTTTTTTATGTTCATGTGACTGGATGAAGTGTTGGCAATAATTCAAGACCCAGGGATTCAAAGAAAACCTGTCAAAACCTTTTGCACTTTCAGAAGTAAATGTGAATAAGTTTGCAAATGGAATTAAGTGTGAAAATTAAGCTGTGTCCTGTTGTGAAAAAATAATATATATATATATATATATATATATATATATATATATATATATATATATATATATATAGAGAGAGAGAGAGAGAGAGAGAGAGAGAGATTTTGGGTTATCTGCATAACCCATATATCTTTATCTGTATCTGGCTATCTTTATCTCTTGTGTCTACCTGTTAGGCAGGAGAAGTGTCTTGTGAGCGCATTGATTCATCATGTCCTACACCACAATGCAGTCATCCAGCTAAGCGCAAAGGAGAGTGTTGTCCAACTTGCGATGGTCAGTAATTTGTCAAATAAAGGCCATTTCTTCATGTCTTTGTAAACTTTGTTTTGCCTATTGCATGCCATCCTCCTATTCTACTTCTACTATTTTTTTATTTGTTTCCACAGAATGTGAGTATGACAGGAGGGTGTATGCTGATGGGAAAGTATTTACCCCCCCTGGTAGTGGACCCTGCCTAAAGTGCAGGTGTAAGGCAAGTATATTCAAGAAGAAAGTGGTTAAACTTGGAGATTTTTGTATTAAAACATGTTCGATTTAATGAGCGAGGGTGCATTAGGCTTTATTCACAAAGGGGGAAATGTTTCTACCTTTGTCTCATGTCTCAAGCACAGTATGATTTCAATACATTTAAAAGCATTTTATAACACTCTAGTACCTGAGCGAGCATGCACATAATGGCTAATATTGTTCTGTATGATTGTTCTGTATATTAACGTTTTCATACTTTGTATCTGTTTTAGAGTGGGAATGTCAATTGCCGTGAGGAGAAGTGCCCTCCTGTCCAGTGCTCCAACCCCATTATAGACCCACATCTCTGCTGTCCAATCTGCAAAGGTTATAATGCATTCACACACACACTCACACACACACACACACACACACACACACACACACACACACACACACACACACACACACACACACACACACACACACACACACACACACAGGTGCAATTTATCAATGAATATATGACTCTGCGTTTTCATTGTAGCGTGTGTGTTGGAGGGGCTAGAATATGAGGAAGGCTCCAACTGGCACCCTGAGGGTCCCTGCTCCAGCTGCACCTGTTTGAATGGAGATACGCTGTGTACACACACACAGTGCCCCCCAACCGAGTGCCTGCATCCCAGCAAGACCGCTGGTAAGACTGTGTGTGCCTTAGCTTTGTTGATACGCAAGTAACAGTGTAGCGTCAGTAAACAGTTTCTTTCCTTTCCCCAGGTTCATGTTGTGCATTGTGTGAAAGCTGCACCTATAACCATCGTATCTACAGCAATGGCCAGAGGTTTACGACTCCTGACCACCCCTGCCACATCTGCACATGTCAGGTGAGCACATCTCCATTCTCATACACACAGACACACACACACACACACACACACACACACACACACACACACACACACACACTGCACAGTACTATTAGCCTTCAAACATGCTGATACAGCCCTCCCTTCTCCTCAGCATGGCAGCGTAGAGTGTGAGAGAAGACCTTGTCCTCCACTAAACTGTTCCAACGCATACACACCACCTGGAGAGTGCTGCCCTAAATGTCCAGGTACCCAAACTCAGAACTAGATATGGTCATGAATCAAGTAGCTTAATTTCCTTTTAGTTTATTCTCAGTCAGCTCACTGTAACGTCTATGTGTTTGCATCTCTCCCAGACTGCTCCTTTGAAAACCGCATATTTGTGGATGGAGAGGCTTTTCCCAACCCTGTGAGTGTGTGTGAGGAGTGTAAATGTGTGAGCGGCCAGGTTGACTGCCACCAAGCCCAATGCCCTCATCCTCACTGTAACGCGCCTCGACACGGAACATGCTGTCATAACAACTGCAATGGTGAGGAAACATGAATTTTATGCATACAAATGAATATTTCTAACTAAAATGTACGCAACATTCCTCTAAATTAGGCTGCAGCTATGCTGGGAAAGAGTATCCCAACGGACAGGAGTTTCCCCATCCTACTGACTCATGCAGGACATGCAGCTGCATAGTAAGAATAATGAGCATCACAGTATGACTAAGCCCTGCTGTGTTGATCACCTGTGGAGTTCTTGGAGCAGGTTTTTATTTCAATCTGTGTTGTGTTTCTTTTAGAATGGGAATGTCCAGTGTCTGATGAGGAGGTGTCCACTGCTGCCATGCTCCAACCCAAATGTGCTGCCTGGAGACTGCTGCCCCCAGTGTCCTGGTAAGGATGTGCAAGATAGAAAAGTTCAGAAGGATGAGAAATGAAAGTGCACTAAGATAGATCACGAGGTTAGTTATTGTAGTTTGGCATGTAATGTTGCTCAAATATCAACACTGTCTGTGCAATTAGTTTTACCATTAGCGCCCGATTATTGAAAATTTGCATCAAAAGCGTACTTTCTTTGACACAAATCTGAACACAGAAATTCTACACATATTTTTATATTTCTATTTCTGTAACCATTTCTTGCATGAGAATGAATTTGGCATACTTTTAATGAAACAAAGCTAACTAACTGACACCATGGCAGATTTCTCTTCCTGTTTACATTCCCAAAAGCCCCCAGCATATTGATTTTTACGCTTGACTGTTTATTATTGTTAGTGAGCAGCTATTATGTCCCCTTTTTGCTCCTATTTTAATTTTATGTTTCTTTATCAAGTTATGGCTTAATAATGTCTTCATCTGATCCTTATTTTGAAAACAAAAAGCTTAAGAAAGACCATTATAATAGTGGCTCATGATGGTCCAACACGACATTGATTATGAAGTTCTTTAGTGGAAACACACAGTTACATTTTTTCACTGATATTCCCTTAGCTCCTCCATCAGACTGTGTGTATGAACAGCGACCCTACAGACATACCGAGCGTTTCTACCACCCAACTGACAGCTGTCGATCATGTACCTGCACCAATGGGACGGTTCACTGTCAGCGCAAGCCCTGCCCCTTTGCTCCATGTGCTCATCCCATCACACAGCAGTGCTGCCGGACATGCGAAGGTAAAATTTCTTACTTTGTGTCATCGGTTGAAACAAAAGACCTCAGCAAGTTCAACGCAGTCTTTCATTTTTGTTAAAATCATGTTTTCTCTCTCTCATTTCCCTTGCAGGCTGCTTATACGAGGGCAGAGAGCGAGCTAATGGGGAGAGTTGGGATGATGCATCTGATCCATGTGCAGTATGTGTTTGCCGTGAGGGCTCCGTCCAGTGTGAGAGGAAGCGCTGTCCACCGTCCAACTGTAACCACCCAGTCCAGAGACAGTGCTGCATGTCCTGTGATGGTGAGCGAAAAGCTATAAGCAAATGTTCCAGTTACTACAGATGAACCACAGACATTTCTGTCAACAGGTTTAATTAGGAACTATTTTCCAAAGGTTGTCTCAAAAATATCTTACTCTCCAGTTTTCTACTTGCAGGCTGCATGTTTCATGGTAAAGAATACCCTGATGGCACGGAGTTTGGTGATGACAAAGACCCTTGTGGTGTATGCTACTGTTACGGAGGTGAGGTCATCTGCACCAAGTTACCTTGCTATGGAGAGTGCAGCCACCCTTACAAACCACCCGGACAATGCTGTGGAGAATGCGAACGTATGTAAAGTCAATATCAAACTCTGCCCACATTCCTAACTTAGGATCATTGATTTTAAACTTAGTTGTTTCATCTTTTCCAGTGATTACAAAATGGACACATAAACTTGTTTTTATCTGACAGGCTGTTTCTATAACAGTGCAGTCCTTGCAAATGGGCAGTCAATCCCTGACCCAGGAAACCTCTGCGCTGAATGCACCTGCCAGGTAGCATCAACACACACATTCACGTACATATTCCTGCTGGTTAGTCCCTTGTATTTTATGTGTCATGCTTCCTCTCTTACAGAGTGGTTCAGTGAGATGTATGAAGAAGTCGTGTCCAGCCACCCACTGCCCTCACCCGGTCACCAACGCTTGTGGCTGCCCTGTCTGTGACGGTAACCAGCTTACAACATATCACAGTTCATGTTAGGTAGAGTAAGTCATTAATATATGTTTTTTTGTATAGGTTGTCAATTCCAAGGTGTGAATTATGTTGACGGACAGATCCTTTCAGGAGGAGAGGGAGGGTGCCAGGACTGCACATGCTCAGTGAGAGGAAGAAGGGCTGCATTTAGTTTCGGGGTCTTTCTGCATCACAGCTACTGTACATATTTGTTTTTTTCTCCATAGAGAGGTGAAGTGGTGTGTACACAGAGTAGATGCCCTGCTGTGTCATGCCCACATCCAGCTCTAGATGGCTGTGCATGTGGAGTCTGTGATGGATGCAACTTTAATGGTCGGGGCTGTTTCAACGGAGAGCGATTCCCACACCCTGCAGACCGCTGCCAGCTCTGCTCCTGTCTGGTACTAACACGCACATGTTTTAATTTTTATCCACTGTTTGTTTTTACCTATAGATGGAAACCCTAACTAGAAAGTTGGTATAAATTCTTTACAGTAAGTACCCCTCTGGTGTTGGAGCTGTGGACCAGAACTTGTCAAAGTAGTAAAAAATGGAATGGCTCATCAGTGATAAAAAGATGACTAACATGTATGAAGTCACAGAGATGTTTTAAATAAATACTCCAAGAGGAGTTTATTTTTTTAGTAACAAATACTTGCCCGTTGTAGGCTCTGAAAAGTTTGCTTCTTCACATGGGACAGCAACTGTAATTTTATTTTACAGCATTTATAGTGGATTCCAGTGGTAACCCAGAGTAACACAAAAAAAAGTGTCAAAACATATTAACGTCAGTTGCCGCATAATCCACTTTTTCCTGTTGAGTATGTTACAAACAATCATTATTTTAAAAATGATACTTCTGGTTACTTTTAATGGAGCACTTCATTTTATTTTTTACATATGGAGCATGAATACACCTAGTTACCACTCTTTTTTATCTTCAGTTGTACACAAGGACTATTAATGAATATGCAAAAGAAATATGGTCAACCTCAATGCGTATGTTTTTGTGTTTAGAACGGTGGTGTGGTGTGTGCGCATGTGTCTTGTCCAAGTGTGGCCTGTGTACGTCCAGTGACCCCTCCTGGGGAGTGCTGCCCTGTCTGCACAGGGATTTGTCTTCATCGGGGGAAAGAATATCAGTCCGGCTCCTCCTTCACTTCTCCCTCTGATCCCTGCTCTTCGTGCTCTTGTCTGGTTAGTATGACAATTCTTAATGGATGAAAATTAAGAACTGTGCATTTGATACAAAGTCAAATTGTCTGATTAATTCTATCCCCCTTTTTTTATTTTCTTTCCCAACTGGTTCCTTCTGATCAGAATGAGGTGGTGAACTGTCAGAAGAGACCTTGTCCAGTCCGGTGCTCCCACCCGGTCCCTTCAGATACGTGCTGCCCCGTCTGTGACTCCTGTCTGTATGAGAGTGTCGTCCACTCTCACAGTCAAACCTTCAAACCCTCCTCCAACCCCTGTCAGCGCTGCACTTGTGTGAGAGGCACCGTCACCTGTGTGCCCCTGGTCTGCCCACCAACACCCTGTGTCCGACCAGTTACCAAGCCAGGACAGTGCTGTCCTGAGTGCACAGGTACTTCCAGAACTGTTTGTGTAAATGGTATGAGAACGCTTACGTGTTACTACTGAGTCTTTTAATATGTTTAGCTGTAGCAGATCTGTGGCATCAATATTTAATCCAAATGAACCCTGTCCCTGCAATTTGAAAAAATAAATATATAATTTTTTGACTCACAATTTGTCAGCATGAGATGGACACAATATTTGGGCTGTTTTGGCCAAGTTGTATCTTCCATGCATGGTACTTTTAAGCCTACTGAATCAGAAAAACACTTTAACCCCAAAAAGTTAAAAATAAATTATAAAAAAATGTAATCCGCTAATTGACTGACTTTATGGGGTGCATTTTGTGCTGATCCCAAGATAATGTAATTTAAACTATTAGTCATTCATGTTGAGAGATTATTTTACCAATTGTTTTTTTTAACTTACACCAGATCCTTCAATTTAGCTTTAGAAAGCACCTAAAAGTATTTATGGGAATTGATAAAGGCCATTGCAGATTCAAGGACATCAAAAACTCACACATGCATAAACTGCTTATATGAAAACATGACAACAAGCCTCTCTAAAATAGACTTTAAAATAGACTCAAAAATGTTTTCCTTACTCTGTCTTTTACTCTTGTCTGTCTCTGGTCTCAGTGTGTATGCTGGATGGACAGGAGTTTAATGACGGACAGACATGGACTCTGAGTTCAAACCACTGCTCCACCTGCACTTGCCAGGTCTGACTCTTCCATCTCTTACTTTTTCCTCCATATTTGCACTTTTTATGGGTTTATTTGTTAATCTATCTGAGTCTTACAGGTGGGTGAGGTTCATTGTGCGTCTCCTGAGTGTCCAAAGCTGCCTTGTATGCATCAGTTGACTGATCCAGGAGCCTGCTGTCCTCGCTGTAGAGGTAACTAGATCTCAGAAAATGATTATCGCAGAAGGAAACTCTTTTTACCAGTGATTTAATTTTCTCTCTCAGGTTGTGTGTATGGAGGAGAGGAGCACACAGAGGGCAGCAGCTGGTTTGCAGACTCCACCCCCTGTATGACGTGTATGTGTGTGGACGGGGTGACCACCTGCTCTGAAGTACGCTGTTTATCTCCCTGCGTCAACTTCATCAGCGTTCCCGGGGAGTGTTGCCCCGTGTGTGCTGGTAAGCAAATGAAGATCCAAGGCACATAAGCTTCATGTTTCATATTAGGATTTTATTTTGTTTTGGTGCTTGATAATCTTATATTATTGTTTTTTTTCACGTAGACTGTGTATTTGAGGGCAGAGTGTATGGTCCAGGTGACAGTTTCCATCCAGCTGATGACCCCTGTCAGATCTGCACTTGTGAGGTACGATACATACTTATACACCTGAGAGCTGGAAACCTGATTTTTACATGCTCTTTGATTAATTGATTTAAAGCAGTAAATTCTTAACCTTGAGAAGCTGGAACTACATGATATTTGACATTGCTGTTAAAAACACAACTTAAATGATTAATAAATGTCTCTGATTATCTTCTATCAATGTATAGATAAATTAACAAATTGTTTCAACTGTCCTTGATAATAGAAGTAATATTAGTAACAGTAGTCATTGTAATCAGAACTTGTGTGTGTGTCCCAGGTGATGCCGGATGGAGAGCAACATCTGAGGTGTTACCGAAAGCAGTGTCCCAGTCTGGTCGACTGTCCTAAGAGCAACATCTTGTTTTCTGGACCAGAGTCCTGCTGTCCTGTCTGTGCACGTCAGTATAAAACTGCATTTGTGATACACTGCTTGTTATATCTGCATTGTCACTGAGCTCTGTAACATTTGTATATTTGTGTATGTTTAGAGCCTCTCAGTAACTGCACCGCTGCACTGATTGGCAACGAGGTCTTGGCAACAGATGACCCATGTTTTACCTGCCACTGCAAGGTACCACGGCAACAACACTTTTCCTAGGCTATATTATGAAAACACTATGTCAGGAATAAGAAGCATTATGCGAAGTATGACTCGATCTGAATCTAAGTAAGAGAATGCCGCTGACACAGCTTGTAATAGCCTGTAATGGAAACATGTGCATAATAGTCACATTTTCACAGTTGAACAAATAAGTAATGTGATAAGAATATCTGTCAGAAGTCGTAAAAAATGTTAGATTTTTGCCATTTCATAAGCCTAATACGAAGTAAGTGAAGTGAGTTTAGTTTGACATCTGGGCTCCTTGAGATCTAAATTGTTTGTATTGATCAAACTTATGTCAACATCCCATGTGATTTGATCAGTACACTGATCCTGTGTCTGTGATTTAGGACCTCACATGGACCTGCTTACACCAAAACTGCCTCCCACTCACATGCCCTTTCGATGAACAGTTTAACTCTCCAGACTCATGCTGCCCTGTGTGTAAAGGTGAGATAACACCTTCTTTCCTCCCGTTTGTCTGTTCATTGTACATTTTAAAATTTCAAGGAAGTCTTATTGGCATTAACACATCCATTATTGTGATGGTTCTCCTGTGTTTCATGCAGATTGTGTAATTGAGGGCCAGAACAGACGTGTGGCCAACGGCAGCAGCTGGACAGACAGCGTTGACGACTGCGTCACATGTACCTGTAACGTGAGTCTTAAAGAATTTCTTACACTGCTCATGCAATGCTTCAACTAATGATAGTAACATTTACACACCACTTTTCAAAACAATGTTAAATTCAAGATAATATGGCAGAGCAAATATTAACAAAGGTCAAATAATAATAAACAAGACTAAAGGTTAATCAAGTAAAGGCCTTTGAAGAAGTTGAAATGAAGACAGTTAAGATGGGTATGGCCATAGGATCTCAAGCAGCATTCAAGGTCACTGAAGAATAGCAGTGCAAACCTAAAAACAGTCATAAAACCAAGGTCTGCAAAAAATATATATTTTTGATTCTGGTCATGTACATATGCTGAAGAAGCAGTGATTGAACAATGTTTTTCACTTAAATTGACAGATAAGAATCCTAATCACACCTCACATTCTGTATTCTAACCCTAGAATACATTTCCTAAAGTAGAACAAGATCTTAATCTATAACAAGGCATCATATTTTATAAGATGATCTTGAGTTTTATATGTAAAATATTACTATATCTGTTGTATTTTTTTTGTGTAGTAAAAGTGCAAATTTGTCTCCGAAATGGAGGGATGAGAAAGTATAAAGCAGCATTAGATGGAAATACTCAAGTACAGTACCTTAAAATCATACTTTAGTACAGTACATAAATAAATATACTAACTGCCTTCCATTACTGGACTGGATTTTTAATCTTGTATCTATTCAGACATCTACATTTAAAGTACTCTGTTCTTTCTGTTTCATCCCTAGCTGGGCTATATTGAGTGCAGCATTGAAGAATGTTTACCCGTCGTTTGTCTAAATGGCCAGAAACAAGTGAAGATTCCAGGGAAATGCTGCTACGAATGCCAAGGTATCACAACCAGCCAATACAGTGAACTTCCACAACTTTTGTGCTCTGCCTAACAAGTTTAATGTCTGTGTATGTGTGTCTCTGCTTGTGCGTGTGCGTTGTAGACTCAAGGGCGTCGTGTTTGTACCAGGGAACAGTGTATCACTCTAATGAACAGTGGGAGGTGGATGAGTGCACCGGCTGTACATGTGTGTTTGGAGACGTACACTGTCACACTGAACGCTGCCCTTCAATCACCTGTGCAACAGTCAGTAGCCCCCCCCCCCCACACACACACACACACACACACACACACACACACATTTCATAGTGTTTCATCATAATCTGAAATGTTTCCATGAAGCCTCACTGTCCTGAACCATCAGTCTGTAGAGAGACATTAAATATCTGACATTTTCAATCAGTGTTAAAACTTCGGCAAGCTGCTCAGTGTGTTTGTCTGTGTTTGTGTGTTTGTGTTTTTGCAGGATGAGATGCCAGCCATTGTCCCAGGTTTGTGTTGTCCTCATTGCCTTCCTCGTCCAGCCACCTGCATTGCCTTCGGCGACCCTCATTATCGCACCTTCGATGGCCGCATGCTGCACTTCCAGGGAGCGTGCACATACATCCTGGCGCAGGACTGTGAGAATGGAGACTTCAGGTGAGTTGGTCACCATGGTTACCTAAGCAAGTTTTGCATGGTAGTAGACATGTTTGCTCTACTAATGCTGTATTTGTTTGAATTGTAAAAATAATTTCAATGAAATGATCTTCGAAGGAAAAACACTCTTCGGCTGCTCGCAACTTATATACAAAACCTGTGACGAGGGGTCAGAAGGAGATGTTGCTTTGTTTAAAAGGTCGGCTTCTCAATGACTGATGGGGTTTTGCATGAAAACAACATTTTCTGCCATAGCTTGAACATACGTTTTTTAATTAATTTAAATTAGAATTATCTGATAAAAGTGAGTTATTCTCACTGGTTTGAAGTTGGCATGGGACTCGTTTAAAAAAAAGTTGATGTCTCATAATTATATGGGCAAATCCAGAATTTAGCAATATTTAAATGAAAATTTGACAGCTTATCAAACTCCCACAGTCCTGACAAAGCAAATTATCAGTTTTAGAGTGTTAACCTTGATTGTTGTAAATATACTTTTTCATATTTAATTTTAAAGAGAAATACTTTAACGAACTTTAAGGGGCATCAAGCCAAAGAGGTTGGGAGCTGCTGTCTGACACAAACATCCAGTCTAATCGCTGCTGTTAATGCTGTTTGCAAAAACATCCAGTTTTCAAGATGCTTTGCTTTTGTAACCTGCTGTGGAAAAGACTTGACTTTATACATTTAGAACAGGAAACGACAACTTTTGAATTAAATTCCTTCATGTCTTTAAGAAAATACCAATAAAAGAGAACAATCAAAATGACATTTCCATTACCTTTAAATACAATTTTTTAATACATTTTAATAAAATGTTACTCTTTTTGCCCTGCCCAATGACTCCTCCTTGTTTATACAGTGTTCATGCCACTAACGATGATCGTGGGCGTAAAGGAGTGTCCTGGACCAAAGAGGTGACTGTGTTTATAGGAGACATCACAGTCCAGCTTCTCCAGGACTGGGTTGTGAAGGTTTGTGTGTACAAATATTGGAAATTATTTTTGCTAAGTCATGTCTGTGATATTCATCCACTCAGCTGTTTCTGTTCTCTTCAGGTGAATGATGAGGTTGTGACTTTGCCGTTCCTCAGAGAACCGTACATCTACGTGGAGCGACAGACAAACACCATCTTACTCAACACTAACATCGGGCTGAAGGTACAGTCTTTTTATCTCTTTTATCTTGTGATTAACATATGATTGGAAACAGTAAGGCACTTTAGATTCTGTCACACACTTATACACTCACTGGTTCACCATTAGGTACTGTGGAGCGGTCGCTCACATCTGGAAGTGAGTGTGCCAGGCTCCTATAAGGGCCACACCTGTGGGCTCTGTGGAAACTTCAACAACTACTACCAGGATGACCTCCGAATGCCCAGCGGACGACTCAGCCTGTCGGAGTCTGACTTTGGCAACAGCTGGAGGGTAAAATAAAAACATAGACCAACACAGAATACATACAAAAACAAGAAATTGAACTGCATGCAAATCAAACACCTGTCTTTTATTTAAGGTCACGAATAGTAGCCATTCCCTCCCATCCTGTCGCCCCGGTGAGAATATCGATCCCTGTAAAGACGCAGGCTACCAGGCCAAGAAGGGGGCTAACGCTCGCTGTAAGGTCCTGAAGTCTGCTGTCTTTAAGCCCTGCCAACGCGTGGTGCCTCCTGAACCGTGGTACGGAGCCTGTGTGTACGACCTCTGTGCCTGTGGGGCCAACACTGATGAGTGCCTGTGCGACACACTAGAGGCCTATGCCAGCCAGTGCAGAGAGGCTGGAGTCGTCTTGCAATGGAGGAGCCCATCGCTGTGCGGTGAGTGAAACACACACTCAAAGGTCATGTTGTTTTATTTTCTTAATCAGCTTCTTTGCTGAATGAGCATGTGGTATGCTGGAAATAATCAGCCAAAGTTAGAGCAGATTTTGTCATTTCACATGAGAAATGTCTGTATGTATGTCTCACTGATTTAAAACTTTGCTCCGATGGAAAAAGGTGATACAGACATACCTCTGTGTACCAGTCAGAATTGAGCAACATTTGAATCTAAATATTTTGACATTTAAGTGGTTGTTACTCTTACTGCATATGTTGCCAAACCACTGTTAATCAAATCTGATCAAACCACACCCACACTGTCCTGATGAAATCTGGAATCACTCACTCGCTCATTTATTCACTACTTTCTATATGATTGTTGGGTTTCCAAGTTCTCTCATCGATAGATGTTCAATTCAATTCAATTCAGTTTATTTTGTATAGCCCAGAATCACAATGTGCGCCCATGAGGGGGGAAGACAACAAACCAACATGATTCAGTGATTAATACCCAAAGTTGGACACCTCCAAGTTTGAGTGCATAATTAGATATGAGTATAATGCTATCCGGTCAGTGGGAAGTAAACACCCACTGTATGATGAAACAGCTCACACTATTACTCTGTTTTTAGGGCTGTTTCTTTAATATTGTTAACATTTGTCAGGCTCTATGATCAACTCTCAGGTGATCAGTTTGACGCGTGTTTTCAGTTTGGGAGTTGGTGACACATGATAGAGGTGCAGACTGATGGCTTTCAAATGGGCAAATCATCAACATTTGAAACCAAGTTTAAAAAATGTTTTTGTGTAAGATGAGAGGTGATAAGTGAAAATTCTACTGAATCACATTGCAATTTGACCACTTGCAGTAAAAATAAAAGCCAAATAGTCATATAACAAATGTTTTATTTTTAGATCTCGAAGGGTCTCTATGACTCATCTTCTGTTTTCAATCAAAAACTCACCCTGTTCCACCTGCTCCTGTTGTAAAACTGCTCGGTGATGCTTTACAGTGCTAGAAGCAAGCCATGCACAACAAATTAGCCTCAAATGAATATGAAAAGACATCTTGGGGGGAAAAGGTGATCTTATTGTTGACACCTGCTAATTCCCACTGTTTACCCTTGAAGCCAAAGAGGTGACCGTTTTCTCAGTCTCTCATTGTTTTCTCTCTATTGCTGTCCTCTATAGCTGTTGGCTGTCCAGTGGAGAGGGGCTTTGTGTTTGACGAGTGCGGACCCCCGTGTCCCGTCACCTGCTTCAATGTGGACGTACCACTCGGGGTGATAGAGAGCCACTGCTTCAAGCCCTGTGTCCCCGGCTGCCAGTGTCCTGCTGGTCTGGTTCTACACAACAACTACTGCATACAGCCAGAAAAGTGCCCCAAGATCATTCATGGCAATCCCCTATAATCCTTTGGACTGCTCACTTGGACACTTAACACATATGCACTGCCACCTCTAATCATCTTTAAACCACTCAAGGGCTGCTAAAGCCTTCTGTTACTGTATACAGTTTGAAATAAAAAAAACAACCTGTGTATTTAACGTATTGAGAGAAGTGAAATACTGCATTTTAATGTTTTTTTTATTAACATTGTTTTATTTTTATATGTAGCACTGAATATTTATACTACACAAGGGTTTTGTCATTTCTTCTACATGTTCATTGGTATTGTCGCTACTTGTTTTGTTTTACACATTTATGATGATATTGTCCACAGCCTTTAGATTATATTAACAGTATTATTTGCTACCAAAAGAGCATTTGTTTACTGTACAGGTATTTTTCAGCACTGTGCAATGTGTGACTGTATAAACAAGAAGCCATATAATCTCAGGTATTCCTTTTTTTCCTCTACATCATACAAATAAACAAAGGCTTCACTAATTGTTGTATTGTATTATTAATTCCAACTGCTTTTTTTGAGTGCACAGAAGGTCAGATTAATATGCAAAATGTGATTAACTTTTCAATTCAACATATATGGAGAATAAAGTTACAAATGATAAATGGAGAAGGGATGAATATTTACTTAGGATTTAATGTGCCACATCTTTCAGCCAAATCTAAATTACCAACTGCTGATAAACTCCCAACTGTCTCAGAAATGTATAATTAGTACCAATTATATAGTTATTTCGAGGAAACTTAACAGGAAATTAAAGTCCTATTTAAAAATGTTTTACCTCTATTTCATCCGAGGATTTTAATTAAGGTTCATGATTACATATAATGTATGAGACAGGCATCATAATATACACTTTACACATTGGGAGCCACCAACTTTCACTGGTGATTCAATGTCACAGAACACTTCAATGTCACATGGTCTTGGATCACATTTCTCCCCCTGACAGATACACTGTCACTTTTGTTGCTTGGTAACCTGATCCAGCTGTTGTGCAGAGGACTACTGTAACCATAGTAACAGCCTGTATCATTTATCAGTCCACAGTGGTGAAAACATGGAGCAGGTAAGATGTTGTTTATTAGTTTTTGTGTATATATGTAAACTACATCTAATGTCTTTGCATTTTCCTTCAGGATTGTATCGCCGGTCTGTATCGATCCCTGGGTAAGTCTGTCGGAGCAGAGTTCTCCTCTGAAGATGTGAGTGTCCTCTACCACAAAGTGTTTCATGTTTCCTCCAACACCGAGGAAGCACATGTGGTCATGAAGAAGGTAAAAACTATGATATATTTAAAACAACAAAGCCGCTATTGTTTGATCCAATCTTCATTTGTTATTATGGGATACTCCTATATACCTGTGCCTGTTTCAGATTGCAGGAGGCGACAATAGTTGGTCATGTGTTGGTGAAAATGTGTTGGACGTTCTCCTAGAAATGGAACGGGAGAAGGAAAAGAAGGAAAAGGTCGTCAATGCAATGTTTTTCCTCTCTCTGAATTTCATTTAACGGCGTCTGAGAAACGCAGTGGACAAAATATTATTTTTTCATCACCACTAAAAGTCAATATTCTTATCTGCAGCTCTACTGGGACCTCCAGCTGCTAAATGTTGGAAATCTCAACACTCTCTATTCAATGGACAAACAAGTTAGAGTCAATCCACATGTGTTGAATGGCCTTCACCAAAGCACAGACCCAAATATTTTCAAACAAGTGGTCGGGGGAAAAGAGCTGAACGGGAGTGTGAGAGGTGTGAAGAGGCTCAAGAAGGCAGCCAGGCAGTGCTGGGCCAGGTGAGCATCTTAACTCACAGAGGTCTAAAAGTTACTCAGATACAATTTTAAGGTAAAGGCGCTTACCTGGGTTTTCCTTTTTATAATACAATACTTAATACTTTAAATCTATCAGAGTACAGAGCGAAATAATACTGTTTTACTCCATTGCTTAATGCTTATAAAGGATTGACTTTCTTGATGCCTCGTAGATTGAGGCTACACCTGCTAAACATACAGTAAGATTAGCTGAAAATATAATTATTTGATTTAAAGCGAGCCTGTGTAACTTCCACTGAACAACGTCTGCTGTGACAATTAATGTTAAGTTAAAAAAAGTGAAATGAGTCAGTAATACCTGTTATGCATAGATCCACCTAAAGTCTGCTAACATAAGCCATCATACAATACTGATCATACCAGACTAAGTAAGGCTGAAGCACCAAAACACCTGAGTGTATTTATTTGAGCAATAATACATTTTATTGTAAAATAATGTACCTTTTCAATTTGATTGAAGGAGAATGTGTTTGTTCTTCTTTTAAAAGCCACATGGTATTACTTTAACTAAGTATTGACTCATTGCAGTATTGATTTTTACATTACATTACAGTCATTTAGCAGACGCTTTTATCCAAAGCGACTTACAATCAGTAGTATATTACATATCATTCACCCATTCACACACTGATGACAGGCTACCATCAAGGTGCCACCATCAGACTCTAACTAACATTCATCATCCAGTCCACACCGATGGCAAGCCTTCAGGAGCAACTTGGGGTTAAGTGTCTTGCCCAAGGACACATCGACTGCCGAAGCCGGGTATCGAACCACCGATCCTCTGAATGGAGAACTACCTTGCTCTCCACTACGCCACAGCCGCGTAGGATGTGAATTTTTGACCTCTAGAACAATTGAAACCTTTATTTAATGTTACAAGGCATCCATTAAGCATTGAATTGCATGTTCACTATATAATTAAGATATTGATATGTGCTTTTATTTATCTTCTTAGATTGGCATCAGAGAGTGTGCAAAGTATATTGCCATCTCCCTGGCAGGGCCAAAGCCTAGGGGTTAGAGGTCAGGCCTGGGGCTGTGTCTCCCTCTCAGATGTCCTCCTCTTGCTGGAAGTGAAGTATGATGTGGTGACCCACTTGCTTTATACTGAAATGCTTCAGGAGCACTACAGTAAGGAAAAATCTTTCTTAACTTTTGTAGCAATAACACACAAAGAACAATATCCTAACTCTAAGTATAACATACTCAGTATCATAGAGCCTAGTCCAGGTGTTTCACATTCCTGATTTTCTTCCCTTCCTCTTCTTTCACTGTGATACCACAGCTCAAAATATCTGGGAGACCCTGCTGCCATGGCAACAACATAAGGAAGAGGAGGGGCTTGGGGAACTGGCAGATGAGGTTTTGGAATCAGGTGACATGCTCCGTTTGGCTGAGCTGCCAGGAGCCTTGAGGATATACAGGTAACACACAATGACAAGGTTAGTATAACACATTAAAGATAAATAGAAAAATAAATATACTGAATGACTAACCTACAATACAGCAATATTTCCCAAAACTAAAAAAGTAAAGTAAAAATACAGACTACTGTTGAGAGAGCAGTAATTTATGTATAAAAACACAGATATTTTACTTCATCATAATTCACGTAAACACTGCAAACAACTTTCCAAGTCCCCTAAATGGACGTCAAACAAAAGCACTATAACAAAGATACTCTCCTGCAGGGCCTTCCTGAGAAGCGGTCCTGAGTGGAGGGAACAGTCTTGGTCTGCTGTTTCGCTCCTGTATGAGTTATGCACATTTCATCAACAAGAAAGGGACACACTAACAGTCCTGGGTGAGAGGTAAATACTTTTAAAAATTTTAACCAGCTGGAAGTAAGTCAGCTCTTATTTTGCACGGCAGCTTGATTCTCGTGATGTCATGAGATATCCCGGGTCATCTTAAGTCTACACATCAATGAAAACCAAATAATCCAACATATATTCACGTTGATTTAAGATGTATTGATTTAATTACTGTGTGATTTAGCCCACCTTCTACCCAACGCAAGTTAACACTTATGCAAGGAATTGTTGCAGATTTCAGATTTGACACATATAGACTTCTTTATGGTTCCTACCAGGTACTTAATGAGTTGATTCATTAATCTTTCACCTTCCAGGCTGGACAGGGAGAGCCTGAGGCTGCTGTGCCTTTACATCAGATTGGCAACTCTCCGAGCTCAGAGAGAAAAAATGTCCTACAGTGCTCTACTGGCAGCTCGGCAGTCCTGGGAGACATGGTGAGCCATAACTAAAAGTGAAAACATAAATTCAACACTGAAAAGGAAAATGTATTCACTATCATCAGGTCTTGCTTTTTGCCCTATGCACACTCTGTTTCAGCTATACCCTGTCTGTCCCACATTATCTGTTCAGGCCACACGTTCAGAGTCCCTGCAGAGCAGAGCAGGCAGCACTGTGGCTTCACAGTGAAGAGGAGGAGCAAAATAAAGACTTTATCTCTGTATCACCACAGCAGGTATTGTACATCTGCATGTTCTGAGAGAGAGGCAGCACATTTCATAACCTTGTTTTTTAAAATTTTAGTACTATGTTTCTCGAGTAATGGCTTAAAGTAAAACACTACAGTAGTTTTATCAGCAGCAGAACAAAAATGTTTGGCCCTGTTACAACAGGCAGTGCTGCAGTTGCTGGTGCTGACTCAGGAGCAGGAGAGGAAGCACCTGGTCAAGTTGGCAAATGGGGTCTCCATAGAGGATTTGCAAGAGCCAGGTTGCACACTGCCTCCAAAAGAGGGTATATGGATATTTGACTGCTGCATGCTTGTCAGAATTGCTTTTTTCTTTTGTAGTCCCCTTTTGTATTCCCCTCATTTTTTGTATCTACCACCTTTCCTATGCAGAAAGCCATCAGCAAGCTGCTTTAAGAAGTTGTTGTATAAAAAGACTTCGAGAAATCCATGCTGGCCTGCAGACATGCAATGACACTCAGATCCCCTTAAAGCAAACAAACCTCCAGACACAACTCCAGCTGAACATAAGCAGTCAACCGGCAATGTGGTACCAACACCACCTGGAGGATTGTTCCCTGCTCCTTTTGACCCATCTGATGGAGCTCCAAGAAATCCAAACGTCTGCATTACTGCCAGCAGTCATGGACAAGGTGAGTCAAGACAACCATAACATCCCATCGTTTCCACAGATTCCACAATTACAGCGGCTCTTTTAATAAAGCACAGACTGTTCAAATAATGATGTGTGTCTGTTAGAGTGCACAGTGTATCGAAGCTCTGCGAGACGCATATGAATCAGAACTTCAAGCTCAACGCTACACCAGCCTGCTCCAACTGATATCAGATGCCCCTCTTACTTCAGGCTCTATACTCCCTTCTTATCCAAACTTAACCGAGAATAGCAGCAATGAGCAAATCGCAGCTCTGTCCCGCTGCAGTGGTGTGCCAGTTGAAACTCTGACGGTGGATTCAATCAGAAAGGCCAGCAGAGAACTGAATGTAATGCAAGCTGCAGCATGGACTGACAAGGAGGACGTCTGTCAAGGTACTGCAAAAAACAGGCAAACCTCGACCAAACACTTACAGCTGCAATTACAACATGTTGCTTTCCCCCCAGGTTGTGGAGCGGTCATGGAGGACCTGCCCTACTTGGAGATCTTGTGTGTATCAGATGCAACAAGTCAGAGTCTCGCCGCCGACAGAGGAGCCCAGGAAGAAGAAGCGGGCAGTGCAACAGAGAGCCCCCAGAGTTATGAGAAACAGGGCTCACTGATCACTCTTGCTTGGAGCAAACCACCAGAGTATGAGGAAGAGATTAGAGGACAGAACCAGGATGTACAGCCAAATGACACAAGCAGTACAGCTGAACACACACCGTGTGAGGAGAGTACTGGAGAGAGTGACAGAGAAGAGATGAAACCCACTCGGCTCCACTTTGATTCCACAAGTCATCCTAACACACAGTCTGCAGACCAGCAGTGCAGCACAGCAGGGCAGGTACTCAAAATGATTTATAAAGCAGACCATAAAACATTGTATTAATATGTCATGTATCTGATTTTTTTACCCCTTCTATACTCTTCTTAGTTGGCCTTGGTTGAGAGAGCACTAGCTGATCAACCAGAGAAGGGAGGATCTGAATGTGACCTGCAAACCCATGCTCTGGTAGCAGAGACCCTGCAGGCTGCACAACCACAACTTTTGGTTTATCCTCCTGAGATTGAACAGCATGGTGGTGACATTTGCTCTGAACTGATGAGAGAGACAGCTAATGTGGACAGAGAAGTGCTCGAGGTGGAAATGTGTCCCACTGCTACAGAGTCGGGGCTGTGGGACGTGAGAGGGCCTGAACCTTCTCATGCTGAGGACCAGAAATATAATACACGAGCCACAGTAAGTTTGCCGACACATGGTTGTGCAACCAAGATCCGTGCCGAACGGATTTCAACATAATTCACTCGTCTGCTGTTTCCTCTTGTAAAGGTTGACAGCAGCTCTGCAGAGAGGGAGGCAATGAGGGAAGCTACACTGATGGAGAGAGAGCGAGCAAGAGAACCACTCTCAGCAATGGAGAGAGAAAGAACAATGCGCAACCTGGTGGACATGCAAAGAAAGGTGGAACAGAGGCAGCAGAGAGACAGAGAGAGACAACTGCTGAGGGTGAGAGAGAGAGGTGCAGAAGCAGAGTAGGAATTTCACCCACTAGTATTCAGATCATTGTTTGTGGGAGGCGGAGGCAACATGTCACTCTGACAGGGTTTGTCGTTCAGGTTCAGGAGCGTCTGTCGATCATACAGAACAGAAAGGCGGAGGAAGACCTGCTCGGCCTGAAACACACAGACAGGCTAAAACACCTCACTCAAGATCTACCTCAGGTAAAATACTGTGTATTTAGGGAATCAGTCTAGATAATGTATCTATCATTGCATCACCGTTACTATTGTGTTGTAGGAGGATAAGAACCAGCAGAAGACAGTTGTCAGGGAGCGACTGGAGCAGCTGAGAAGAGAGAGATCCTATGTGATGCAGTCCAAACGAGAGAGGTGAGGGACACCTCTTTAAATGAAACTGGGAACACCAATGTATGGTTTACCACCACCCCCTGTGTTTCCTTTTCATCCTCTAGGAATACTGCAGGATTTAAGGAGCTCCTGGGTCCAGTAGCTCTCAACAGCAGTGAAACAGAGGAAGGAGCCGACTGAGAAACTACAGCTGCTTAAATTCATGTGTAGTTTTAACAAAAGGCTTTTTAGCCAACAATTGCTGTCAACACTGTCCAGCTGAAGTGTGATTTTCTAATGATTTTAAAATCTGCCACATTGATTATCACATAATATTCTGATGAGTTCAAGTATCATAGTGCAGATTTTTTTTTACCTGCAGTGCCCCTCTGGTTTATGGTCATTTAAGCTCACATTATTAAAAAGAAATGTTGTGAATGCAGGGTTTGCATATGCAATAAGACAGATCACAAACTTTAAGTGACTGTTTTATTATACAGTTATCATCTTGACAAACGTAAGCATCAACATTAACGTCATTAATCCATGACCCCCCTTTAGTTGTGTACACATTATCCCCGTGGCCTTAATTACATACACAATAAGTCGCAGAGGTGCATGTTAACGGTCTACAGAGGTTCCATCAGCTCTCCTTCACCTGAACAGAACATATTTATTGGCACGGTTGGCCATTACTCACTTGTAAAAGAAATAATTTGACAAGACGAAGGACACCGCTGTAGACTTAGAATGCACCTATTGACTGGGGCTGTATTTATTTACAGGTCTATAGGGATAGGAATATTGTAACATGTCAAAGAATGTAAGTTTAGCTAACAACTCTACGATGGGAAGATATGTATAATACAGAGGTTTGGTGTGGGCCCAGTGGTTTTCCTGCAAGAGAAGAGGATCTCCTGGTTCTGGTGTGCAGAGGGAAAATGTCTACATGGGAAAAGATTCTCAGTAAATAAACATTCTGTTTTTTCCCTCTTAAATGGCCCCTATTAAGTGTCCACTCACACTGCAGTCCAACACAAAGCAGGAATATCTATCACTCTAATAAGCCAGAACATTCAACAGCAGCTCACACACGGAGCCGCTGCATTACACACATACAGTACGAACAAAGTACACAAGTGTGTCCTCAATTCAAATGAAGAGTACGCTATGTAGGTTCAAGTTCTGTGGTCTCGAAAACACTAACATTCGAACCAACAAAGACAAACAAGTTTAAATTTCCAAACTATGAAAACATGATGCCTGGCTGACAGGTGTTTTAATCAGGGCTTTAATATTTTAGCAATGTGAGAGCTCGGGACTTAACAGAAACAGTCCCATGTTCAAAATATGACTGGTCACCTTAAAGGATTAAACGTGCGGTTCTCAGCAGGCTGTGCAGAGGACACACTTTTAGGGCTGTAATTAGGTCAGCTCTCTTGATAGCAGGGGACTTTGATAGCATTGACACTGAAATTTAAACAGGTGTGGTGTCAGATTTCTTGTAGTGTCCTATCTGGACCCTTGATCTACATGTGCAAGATCATCAGCAAGAAAGCAGCATGCGCTTGTGTGTGAGATACACTAAACTACACCTTATACAAGAAAGTCAACAATATTTGCATTTTATACACTAGACTGGTGTTTCCCACAGTGAAAGGTAAAAGCTGAGGATGAAAACAGGGCGGGTCCAAGTCAAGTTCATTCAGTGAACCTTCTTGCTGGGGGCTTTGATGAGCACTACTGTCCATAAACACAAAATGGTCATCACACGTCCAGCATATCTCTGACTTATGGGCACCATGGAACTGAGGAGGGTTGATATAAGTGTATATGTATTTGTGTACATCTCTTTTTCATGTGATTCATGAAAGTAGAGAAATCAACATGTATGCGTGTCAAGTCTTGAATGGTGTTAGCAATGGGACTCAATAGATGTTCATGTATTTATGCGTTTGTTTGTGTGCGCAATGTGCATGTCTTTATGTATGAGTCTTTCTATTGGTGTGCACACTGCACCCCTGGGCCATGATGGCCCCCTTCCTCATCAGAACTATCATTGTAGGCCTCTCTCCTGGCTCCGCTTCCTGACCCTTGACTCTTGTCAAATTCTGTCAGGTCAACTTCCTCTGCATCTGCTGCAATCACAGGAGTCTCAGCACGAGCAGGGAGTAAGCACTCCAGTTCCTGCAAGAACAGAATTGAGTTAAAAAATAAAAATTACACTACAATCATTCGTGCTTATGGATTTATAATTGTGCAGGACGGGATGGTTAACACTTGCAACTCACATTCAGTTTTTCAGGGCTAATCCAGTTGTTTTCAGGGAACTGGACGTCAAACTTGATGTAAAGGTCTCCCTTCTCAAATGGGTTTCTGTACTGAGGCATTCCCTCTCCCTTCACCATTCGAATAGAACCTGCCACACAACCACACACCAAAAAAGTGGTGTAAAGGCACGTAGACAAAATAGGTATCCTAGACATTGCACTTTACAAGATATGTACTATATATTGTGATATAAGCAGAACAGAACTGTCAGGCAAAACTGAACTCTGAAAATGTGCATTACTTTGCTTGCGGCAAATTATGATGTGTTACAATAAAAATTTAAAATCCTATTTGGCATTTGTTTTATACCTACACAGTTAAGACAATTAGTATTATATTATACTTTCTCCAGATTTAACTGTCATGAAAATGTATGTGTATACGCAAGATCTCTACACCGTTAGTGTTTATCAGGACATTACATGTTTTTTTAAAATCATAATATCATGTGTATGTAAAAATTACTGTTGGCGAAAGTAAAACAAGCTGCAATAAAATGGAATAGATGCAGTAAACATAAGATCTATTATCTTTTGCACCAAAAAATGTCAGGAATATCATGACCGAGATATAATAAATGAACGTGGTTTGAAGACTTGTTTACCTGGCTCGATGACCTTGCCGGGTGGATATTTGACGAGCAACTGGCGTTCATCAAGGTGCGCAACGGTCATCTGGAAGCCACACAGAGCCTCAACCAGGCCGATACGTTGGACCATGTGAAGGTCACTGCCATCACGACGAAACTCCTGATATAGATTGACATCCAAACTTGTTAAGTGCCGTAAAATGTACAACAAATAATGGAAATATTTCTTCTTAGCCCTGATAATAAAATAAATACAGCTAAACAATCAATATCAGAAGCCAATTGTTTTCTTTACCTCATGTTCTTTCTCTTGCAGCACCAGGACTATGTCTCCTGGTTCGACGCCAGGTGCTTGGTCAGCTTCCCCAGAGAATGTGATCTTCTGTCCATGTCTCATGCCTTTGTCCACATGCACCTCAAGAAGCTTAGTCTCCTTACACACCTTATGGCCCTCACACTTTCTGCAGCGGTCCTTCTCATTTACCACCTCACCTGCACAAGCACACATACAGAGATTGGACAACTTCAGTGTGCCGTTGTGCTCGTAGTTGTACAATATGCGGTGTCTTTTAAAAGTATAGTCAGTGTGTGGGTTTTTATGGACACAATACCTTCTCCATTGCAGTCTGTGCAGACTGACTGCATCTGTTGGACCATCCCAGGTGCCAGCTGTCTAATCATGATTCTCATACCTCGTCCTCTGCATGCCACACACTTCTGAACTGCTCCTGCCTTACCCCCCTGACTAAAAGGCAAACAGTAAAGCATCATCACTGTTAACAGGAATTTATTTCCAACAAAACTACTTTATGACATGCTGTCTTCCGTCAGGGTTTTGAAAATATTGATTCAACGAATAAAATTAAACATTTTAAAGCAAACTCACCCATTACAGGCACCACACAGCACATTCTTACTGAGCTGCAGTTTGGTGGTTTTGCCATTGTAGAGGTCTTCAAGAGAAACTCTGCATGAAAAAAAGAGATATAAGATGTGTGCAACAACATAATATGTTTGAACACCCCATGGAAGCACCAAACAGTATTTATGTAACATACTTACTTCAGAGGGTGAACCATATCATCTCCTCTCCTCCTGCCTCCATTGCGTCCTCTACCCTGCCCCCCCATGAACCCAAATAGTCCTCCACCAAAAATGTGAGAGAAGATATCGTCCATGCCAGGCCCACCGCCTCCTCCCTCCCGTAGGCCCTGTTCTCCATAGCGATCATAGAGCTCCTTCTTTTCTGGGTTTGTCAGTACCTCATATGCAAAACTGATCTCTTTAAACTGGAAAATGAAAGAAAAAGAAAAAAAAGGTACAATCAGACAGCTTGACTCAGAACATCACAGCAAAAAGGGCCAACTAGGTGCGTTTCTGAAGAGCCCCTTTTACAAAGTGAAAACAAAACAAAAAGACAGTCTAGTCTTTTGTGTCAGACTGAAGAATCTGAGAAAAAAGGTCATAGAGCAGTATGAATCAAACACTAATGTGCATTTCGCTAGGGAAAAAAAGCTGTTTCATATTCTGTACTCTGATGTGTAACTTACCTCTAAATCCTCAAAGAGTTGGGCTGTGTGATCATGATAAACTAAGTTGACATCATTTCTTGGTCCCAATTGTTGAATAATTGAGCTATTGCTGTTGCTAACAATGGTGTTGCAATGCTTTTGTACGTCATACCTTGTCTCCAGCATCAGGGTTCTTGTCAGGGTGGTACTCTTTAGCCAATTTGCGGTAGGCCTGTAATAAACCAAAATTCAAAATGAACAAAACTGTGTTTGCGCCCTGAAGACAGACACCACCTGTATCAAAAAAAAAAGCTGTGTTAGCAGATCACGACGTGTATTCACTGTCCTCACTAGCCAAGTGCTTGACTTGTGGGCCTGTTGTCAAAAACATAAGGACACTTGCAGGAGCATCGCTGTCTTTTAAATTGATGATTTTCATGTCACAATGTTTAGCACGGTAGGAAGATGAATAGATGGTGTTTGTGTTGAGCTTGGGGGTCACGTTGACGACACACACACACACACACACACACACACACACACACACACACACACACACACACACACACACACACACTGAGTACACAGTAGCGTCCCCTGATGTTACACGACATACATCCAGTCACCCACACACACACACGTTCAACGCTAAACCTCAACTCACGATACATTTCACCCAAAGTGTAGCCACACCAGACCTCACACTAGGGCCCACAGGGGGGTTTCTTTTCTTCTTGTTTAGTGTGCACTTGCTTCGTTACTGTTCGACTTGGTGAAGGCTAGTTGCTGGGATGTCTCATCTAACGTCAATAGCCGGTAAATGCTATCACACTCGTGGTCACCAGTGTATTTCTTGGTCTTCGGGCAGGCTAACTCCATCCTTCAGATGTAGCTATGTAACGATGAAAAGCACAACCATTTCTGATATTCAACCCACACCAATGAGCAGCTTTAATTGCCACCAAAAAAAAAAACGCCGTGAAGTACTGGACAGTTATCTAGCTAGCTTAGCTCACTAGCTAGGCTAACTAGCTACTGCTGCTGAGAGCCCTTAGCTAGCGTTAGCATCCCTTCACCTAGCTCACGTTGCTTGTTTCTAGGCCAACATTCCCCGGTGACCTCACTCTTTTGTAGTCTATTCCCACTTAACACATTCACGTTTCGTTTGATAAGAGTGTGTTGTGTACCTTTTTGAGTTCGTTTTCAGAGGCAGATGGTGAAACTCCGAGGATGTCGTATAGCTTGGTATCCACAACGCTCGCCATGATGCTAGCCGGCTATATGGAAAAGACCTTCTGCGGAGGTTCAGCTGAGAGAGGAGCCGACGCAGGAGTCACCGGCTGGGTCCGTACGGGGGTTGCCAGATCCGACGACAATCACCCACTCGGAGACAGATGTCACAAAACAGCAAAGATATTAGTACAGCAAACCATGAACGGGGCTTGTGTGTTTATAAGTGTGATTATCTTCTTATGTAATGGTAAAACGTGTATGTTTACAATTCGGCACGTTATATTGTTATTAATATTAAGGTTTTATGCCCGGAAGCGAGTGCCAAAAGGGGGTTGGAAAATGGCTGCACATTTCCTTTTAGACTGAATGAGTAGAATAAATGCAGAAAAAAAAAAAACACCTACTTAAACATGTATTAAAATGTGTCCACTGACCACACTATAAATTGCATTTGTATTTAGATAATGTGGGATAGTGGGTGAGAAGGAGTTTTAAATGAAGGTTGCACTACACTGTCTGAAGTTTAAAGGATCCCATATGACTGAATTTGTCTTTTTAAATATATCCACCAAATATTGGCGTTTCCATATGGAGACATTTTGCTGAAGTGGGTAAATCCGAAAGCACTGGAGGTCCATGTCTTTGGACATTTTAAGCATCACTGGATATTTCCTTCAGAAAATTTGTACCTAATTTAGGTAATATCTGGTGTCAGTCAAGTCTCTTAATAATAATAATAATAATAATAATAATAATAATAATAATAATAATAATAATAATAATAATCAAGGTCCATCACTACCTCTTCTATGCTCTAAAACAGTGGTTCTCAACCTTTTTTCAGTAATGTACCCCCTGTGAAATGTTTTTTTAGCCAAGTACCCCCTAACCAGCACAAAGCATTTTTTTTAGGATAATGAAATTGAATAGCCTACTGAATATAAAATTCAGTTTATGAATTTACACTTATATTCTATTGAATATTTATTAAATTACTATTTTTAAAGGATTTTTGAATGGATGCTAATTTTAAATATAATTTTTAAAAATCTCACTTGCCCCCTGGAGTGCCTTCACGTACCCCAATTTGAGAACCACTGCTCTAGGACATAAAGCCCCTGTTTTCTTACTCAACAGTTTTAAGCTGTGCAATTTATAATTATTAGTTAATATAACTATATATCTTCTTATATACAGTCTATGTATATAGCAACCTAACCTTCAGGTAAATAGGAGTCACTAATTGTTATTTAAAAGCCTTACAGCTGTCATAGCAAATGTCTCCTGATGGTTATACTGCAACTGATTTTATAAATAACACCTTTGTTTAAGGATTAACAATTTTCTGCAGAAATTGAAGGGCAAAGGTAATACATAATCCTAAAGCACCAAGGAAAAGTAACAAAGTACATTAACTCAAATATAAATTTTAATTACTTGTAATTTACTTGAATATTACCATTTTATGAGACTTTATTCCTCTACTATACCATGTTTCAGAGAAAATATTGCACTTTTTACTTTTTACTAAAAGATTTGACATACAAAACATATAATCAGTGTCAGAATAGTATGCATTATTTTAGATTAAACCACCTCAAAGTACTTAAAGCTGTTAGAATTATATACACCTCAACCAACAAGAATATTAAAGTACTGCTTAAATGTTTCCCGGGCGTTTTACCTTTGATACTTTAAGTGCATTATGTTGCCCATACTTTTATTCTATACTTGCTCTTGAGTATTTAAACATTGTGGGATTGCTTATTTCACTTAAGTTAATGATCTGAATACTTCTTCCACCATTGACCTATATGGAGACCTTTATGGACAGTACCTGGACTCTGCTTTGTTTAGTTTTCTGCCTGGAAAGGATTATTAGCACTACATCTAATTTCCTGTAGAGCTCCACAGTGAAGCTGCAGATGCACATATGGTAAAATAATAATGTGCAGTCCTGTATCTGGACACAGGGGCAAAGTCCTGGTCATGGTCAGCATGATGGATCAGAGTCACTACACAGGGGGTCCTCAGTACACCAGGTTATGGTTACAGCATGTATTGAAGTATCCTTTTTCTGGGGCTTTATTTAACGCTTATCTGAGCTGTACTTTTGCATTATCTGTCTGGTTTTGTTAATGTTGCAAGAAATATTCAACACTAGGTCCCTAGGCTTTTTAGCAAACATTACATTACAGTCATTTAGCAGACGCTTTTATCCAAAGCGACTTACAATAAGTGTATTCAACATAGGTATTCAAGAGAACTACTAGTCACCAGAAGTCATAAGTGCATCTCCTTTCTTAAACAAGCATCTTAAAGCATAAACCAGAGCAAAAGTATAGTGCAGAGGCAAATTACTACGAAAACAATAATTGCAACAGACTAATACGAATATAATAAGTGCTACAAACTACTCAAAGTGTGATGGACAGTCCCCAAACACACTGGTGAGACCAAAGCAAATATTTGTAATAGTGGAACATGTTTTTATTATTATTTAATCTCATTGCACCTTCATGCCACAGTTATAAATCTGAACATTTTTGCTGCAGTATTTTTCTTTTATTGAAAGCAATTTTTCAGGGTGACAGCAAAAATAAATAGGGAGTATATCTTCTGTTTATACACTTGATGGACAGTTGAACGTTATAGGTATCCGCCATTTTGATTTCCAAATATTACAGATGTTTTGTTTGCCTTGGTGCTGAAACATAATTTGGGACAGTGTCGCTCCCACGGGTCAACACGGACGCTGGGCAGGCCAACGTCCGTGCGAATGACATTGCAACCGGGGGAGGCAGAGTATCTACAAGCGGACACGGACAGTCCTCTACGGGCCTCCGGGTGACCTGAACGACGAATTCGCCGGTTATTTTTTTACCGTTGAACTTTTTTAAAATGACTGAAACGTAATAACCGTTGGCCTTGTCTGAGAAAACACGTAACGGTGACCTAACGTAAACCCCGAGCGAGTGGTCGTCACGATGGCAACGCTAAGGAGGACGTCGTCAGGCAGCCGTTACAACATAACTGACAGTTGCTAGCGTTGGAGCCACCGGTAACGTTGCCGTATTCAAATACTTTGGTAACGTTAGCAACGCGATTAAGACGTTGCTAGCGGGCTGGTTTACGGCATGCATGCAAGGTAGGTGAAAGGCACCGTTAACCGCACTGGTAACGGGAGATAAGCTAACTGGGCATGAAGTTAAGACAGCAGTCTGGATAAAACCGGTGATGCTAAGTTAACCCTTATATACACACAATATGCCATAATATAAAAAATGATAGCTAACTAGCTAACCAGCTGATCAGAGGACGCGAGGGCCCGTGTTTAAGCCGATCATGTCTGTGCTGGTGTAACATTTAACATCCATTTATAACATAGAAAGGGGGTAAGGATGGGTCCCAGCAGGTCTCAGTCTGAGCTCAATAAGCACCTGTGTGTGTGTGTGTGTGTGTGTGTGGCCTTGTTTACTGTTGTTGTTTATAGCCAAGACGTGCATGGAAGGGACTCGGGAGATCGTCGTTGTGATGGAGTCACTGTTATGTCAAAACCTTAACTGTCACACTGTGAATGCATTACAGATGTTCTACAGATGTGTGCATGCTGACTTTGCATTATCGCGGGGATCCGTACCCACAATTTAGAGGAACACGCTGGATGACGTCACGCAGCTTGTTTATCACGGCAATCGTGTGTTTTGAGCAGAAGAGTAGGTGATGGCGGATGCAATGGATTCTCGACTGTATCCGTGGGCTTCTTGGAGTAAAAGGGGGATCTAAGTTGAAGATCCCTCCCCTGAAGGCATCGGCCAGTGAAAGCTGCTGCCTGCCTCAAACTGTGTTCAGCTGTCATTATCACCACACCTAACTTTGCAAGATGTCAGCTAATGCAAGAATCCGTAGTCCTCACCCAATCCACTGGCTGACACATTTGTTTCAAGTAATACACTAAAGTTATATGTGTCCCTGCAGGAGGTGTTTTGTTTTTATACAGCATTATCCCTACTTATTTACTCCTGTAACTGTGTGTGTGTGAGGCCATTCTCAAAGCAAGCTGGGTAATGGCCATACTCAGATGTGCAGCACTAACTCAATTACAGATGCATTGCTTCCTGCTCCCTCCAGAGAGGAGTACAAGCCTAGTCACGGCTCTTACGCTGACTTAAATTCTTCTTATGACTGTAAGGAAGGCGAGTTAACTGTTCCTCAAAATGATTCTGTGACATTTTATTTTTTCTTTCTTATTTTCTCATTACCAGGTTGATGCCAATATCTCCTAGGTTTGTGTGTCTGACTGAAGTGGCTGTGTTTGTGTCTTCATTGTGTGAATTTGCTGATGCTCATTGATGTCCAGGCCATGCGATGTCAATAAGGCAAATGGCTGTTTAGCAAGATCTGACTGAGGATTCTGCTCCTTGTCCATATGTAAGAGTCTGCATTATATTCTATCACAAAGTTAATTGTTCAGCACACAGTCAAAAATAGTGTCATTAACTTGTATATATGTGGGCTCAACGGTCATGTTGCATGATCACCATTTCACATCCTCTTTTGGTCAACAGCTAAGTGTATGTGCCGGTGACGTCAGCCATGTTTTGGAAATTTGACTTACACACATCTTCCCACCTGGAGGCATTGCTGGACAAGGAGGATGTCACGCTCCTTGAGCTCATGGAAGAGGAAGATGTGTTGCAGGAGTGCAAGGCCCAGAACAGGAGGTCTGTAAATTGTCCATTGGTGTGTTTATATACTGCATATCAGCAGCACATTATGATATTATTGCATTCACTGTCCAGTATGTCCTTTGGATGCTAACTGCTGCTTCTTTTCTGATCATTATGGATTTGTAGACTTCTCCTGTTTGTGTGCCAGGACCAGTGCATGCAGGACTTGGTCCGTATGATTACTACAGAGCCCCCTACTGGTGTAGAGGAGACAAAGCGCTTCAAGTAGGTGGTTGTGCAGAATGTGCTGATGTAGCATACTGTATCCAGGAAAATATTAATTCTGCTGGTGCTGCACTACATCATATCTCTTACCTGACATTTTTTTTTTGTAAAGATGAGGGTTCAAATGGAATCAGATTTGTGAAAACAATTGGTTCTTGATCCAGCTATATAACCAAACCATTGATGATGCATTGTAAATGTAAAATTCATTAATTGCTGCTGGACAACAACATGTGAAACCCTGTTCCTGTTTTTTTCCAGTTACTTTAGCACAACTTAGGTAGACAATATACATTTGTTTTGTTTCTGCTTGGTTTTAGTACAAGGTGTGTTCTCTTCAATATTACAGATATCCAAATATAGCATGTGAGCTTTTGACATGCGATGTGGGAGTGATCAATGATAAGCTGGGTAATGAGGAGCCTCTGCTGGAAACTCTGTATGCCTTCCTGGAGCAGCCGTCCCCACTTAACCCCCTCCTGGCATCTTTCTTTAGCAAGACAATTGGGAACCTCATCACACGGAAGACTGAGCAGGTAAGGTGCACACACACACACACACACACACACACACACACACACACACACACACACACACACACACACACACACACACACACACACAAAAAAACACACACTCACACATAAACACACTCACACATACATTAATACAGATAAATCAAAGGGCATACTCCGAGAAGATGACAGCTTTTTTGTGTTGAGGTGATTTAATTCACAAAGTCCGAGTCTTACAGCAAGTTAATAAAACTGCTCACACTAAGAATTACTCTTAACCATGATGGTTGTAAAGTTTTATTTCTTTTGAAATGCAAACAGGCAGCTGTTCCAACACATAAAGCAGTGTACAAACTTCACATATTACCCTGTTAATGGTGGGGCCTTAGGGTGGTGAGGTCAGTTGCCCTGTCCGTCTGGCCAGCTGGTTGGACATTTTAATTGGTTATTTATGTTCCAGAGGGATGATTTTAAATTATTATGATGGCTTCTTAACATGGATCATCACTTTGTTCCATGATACTAAATTAAAAAATCTAATCACTGGACTTAACGAAAGTGGCTGTGGATATCATTGCCACTTGTACTCAGTTCACCAAATTCAGAAAATAACACATTTCTCACCTACTACAGCTACTAGTGACATTTTAATGTGCAAAGATTTTGGATGTACTTGTTTGGAATAGTCCACACTGCAAAACATTTAGTATACATTTATGTGTGTATTCTTGCAAGTGGATAGGAGTTGTATGGACATGTATTTTCTGCATTATCTTTAGTTTGGGATTATGTGTGCAAAAGGCGAAACCCTGAAGCTATAAATGTCTGTGCCCTTCATAGAATCTGACAGGGCAGAATTTAAAAAGCATTTGTTCTTGCATGTGCAGATGTTTTAAAATATCTACCCCTGTACATCTGCCACCCCAACATGTTATATATTTTGCTGCTCAAATAGCTGAAAGAATGCATTTAAAAAAAACTGTACAGCATGTTTGTTTGCAGAAAAAATATCCCACTTACCGGTACTTAAAATCCTTTTTTTTGCTATTTTAGAAATAATCCCAAATACAACTTTTTTGGACACAGATTTTCAGTTTCGTATAATTTTTGTGTCATGGTGTTTCCTCTGCTCTCTGTTGTGTTCAGGTGATTAGTTTCCTGCGACGGAAGGAGGGATTCCTTTCCTTGGTACTGAAGCATATTGACACATCAGCCATGATGGATGTGCTCCTGAGGCTTATCAGCTGCGTTGAGCCAGCCCCTCTTAGGCTCGAGACACTTATTGTATGAGACAAATGAACCCACATTCATACCATACTTTTACACATTTCACACTGATATTGTTTGCACTTATAATGTGATATTTTCTCAACAGTGGCTGAATGAAGAGAAACTGGCCCAGAGACTCATAGAGCTCATTCACCCTGAGAGAGATGAAGAGGTAGAAGGGCATTTCAGTCTCTTTATATTAACTTATGTCTTTGCTAATACATGCTATCACTACCACACAGACTCTTGAATAGACAATTTACAGGACATAATGTCCATGTGTGTATTTGTGTTACAGAGGCAGTCCAATGCATCTCAGACTTTGTGCGACATCATTCGTCTGAGCAGAGACCAAGCCAATCAGCTCCAAGAGATTTCACAGCCTGACCCTTTGCTGACTGTGCTGGAGTCGTAAGTCAGAAAGATTATCTCTCTCACACACACACACACACACACACACACACACACACACACACACACACACACACACACACACACACACACACACACACACACACACATGCACACTCTTGCTCTCCTTCTACAGGATGTGGAGGAGATGACATACTCAATTCTGTTTACACAGGCAGGAGTGCGTGGAGCAGTTGCTGCAGAATATGTTCTCAGCCGAAAGTACTGAAAGCTGTATCATCAATGGAATTCAAGTTATTCTCACATTACTGGAAATCCGGAGGCCTGTGTGAGTGTGAGAGTTTTAAGCAATTTCAAACTGTGTATGATTAATACTATCTAGTTATACTATGTAAGGATCCCTAATGTCATTTTTCATTTGGCCAGTCACCTGGTGAAGGTAGTCACATCTCTCTTGACCATTTATTACATGTTCTATATATCTGTTTCCTGTTTTTAATACATTTGGTCTGTTCATATATCAGGGTGGATGGTGTGATGGATGCTCAGGGATTTGAGAGAAGTTACACCGTTAACAGCAGCATTTTGTTGGCCATCCAACCACACCTGATACATTTCCATCAGCTACTTCTGGAGCCGCCCAAGGTACCTAAACCAAGATAGAATAATCTGTAGTTCCTTCATTTTAGCTGTTGTAGTATGAGAAGAAATGCTACTCATGATAAATACATATGATAGCTATTGTACAGCATTATAATTCATCCAAGTGCTAGTCTCAGGCAATATGGAAAGCAATGGAAAATAATCAAGCTCTTTCACTTGCAGATAGTGAGAGCATACTATAAATATCAGGAATACCCCTTTCTTAAAAATATATGTTTGCTGCTCTGCCATTTTGTATTTATCAACAGTAGTTGCACCTGAAAAACACAACTCTGCTAAACCTTTAAACATTTGTTTCCCAAATTCCTCTATGCCCTCCATCTGTGCACTTTTAGCGGAATCCTATGCTGACTTCTCTGGGTGTGCTAGAGGAACCATTAGGAAACACACGTCTGCACGTAGCCAGACTGGTGGCCTCTCTGCTGTATACCAGCTCTGCTAGCCACGCGGTTGTAGCGCAGGAACTCTGCCGACTCAATACAGTGGACCTGCTTCTGGTGAGATGAGCAAACATGCTGCATTTTTAGCCCGATGATGAGAAAGTAATACAAATTAAATGTCCCATCGGGAAAAAATGCCTTTCTTCAGGACTTGTTCTTCAAGTATACATGGAACAACTTCCTGCACCTCCAAGTGGAGCTTTGTGTTGCTGCCATCCTCCGGCCCTGTGCCCATGAAATGAGACTTCAGCCTGGCTTGGGATCCCAGGAAAAGTCCCAGCCTCATCAGGATGCCTCACAGGAGCAGGCTTTGACTGATACCCCTTCTGAACCTTCAGCCACCCCTGAAAACTCTGCACATAATCTAATGGTGACTCATGTAGGTGTCTCTGCTTGTGTTTGAAGCTAGAGGCTTAAATTACATTTACGGTAATCTGCTGGGATTTAGATTAAAACCCATTTATTAACGCTCTATTTTTGTCTCTTACAAGTTGTTTCAGCACTGCCGCCTTGTCCAGAGGATTCTGGAGGCTTGGGAAGAGAATGATAAAATACAGTAAGGATCTTAAAGGCATAATGTTGTTCTTGCTAACAGGCAGCAGCTGCCTATAATGGAGTGTGTGGTACCTCTGTGTTTAGGTCAGAAGGTGGTATGAGAAGAGGGTACATGGGACATCTGACAAGAATTGCCAACACAGTAGTCCACAACCTGGAGAAGGGCCCAGTTCACACACAGATTAGTAGTCTCATTACAGGTGAGTGTGGACATGTGCACTCACTTTCCTTTGTGAAAGAAAAGGAATTTACACAATTGCCACTCAATTGGAGTAATGCTTTCTTTATGCTGCTGTTTTTGGATGTAGAGCTGCCAGAGGACTACAGAGGGCGCTGGGAAACCTTTGTGGACCAGACCCTGTCGGAGACTAATAGGAGGAACACCATAGACCTGGTGAAGAAACACACATGCTCATCTACAATAGATAATAGCTGTCTGTAATTACGCACACACTCAAACTTCACATGTGGCATTTTCTGTGGTTTTTCCATTTCCAGATTGGCACTGGAAACCCACGCTCTTCCTCAGAGGATGATATGGAGAGCCCCTTCCCTAAAGAACTGACACTACAGCAGGTAGACATACATAAGCACACATACACACAATATTGAGGGCCTCTGTTATCACAGATAGTAATCTAATTCAAATTATTATGTGTGTTTTAGGCCTTTTCAGACTACCAGATCCAGCAGATGACAGCTAACTTTGTGGATCAGTTTGGCTTCAATGATGAGGAGTTTACTGATCATGATGACAGCATTGGGTAAATTAACTCACGCTTTTCTCTGTATGACAGTGAGCTTCTGTTATTGTGTGTCAATTGAGTGATTTCTTCTGTTACGGCAGAGCAACGTTTGACCGAATTGCGGAGATCAATATCAACATTGATGCGGGCCAGGACAATGTGAGTTATTTTATGTAATTTACACAAATTTATTCACATATTTGTTTTATAAAGTTGTATTTCTGTAATGCTTTTGGGCTGAACATGTCTTTTTCAATTCTTGAAGATTCATTATTGAACTGTATGGACACTAGGGCCCAAAATAATGACTTAACCAACACACAGCCAGACAATTCCGGTTTTAGATTTAGCCTTATCTTAGCATTTGTTATGGTGCATTATGAATCTTGATGTACACTGATTAAACTAAACACATGTGCTGTGTCCACATGTCCTCTGCAGGCTAATACAGCTGTGTTTGAGACCTGTGCCAAGGAGAGGATTCAGCCCTTTGATGATGATGAAGAGGACATTTGGGAGGAGAAAGAGATCAAATTTGCAGCACAAACCAAGTCCCGTAACAGGTAGACACACAGCAATACATACTGATGATCAGCTTTGGATTTTATTTCAGCATTGTGCTTCAGTTTTGAGTTATGTATTTGAATTAATTGTCCTTGCTCAGTCAAACATACAAAAATGTTTTGTGTGATTCAAGGTTTGGTGGGTCACGATCATCCCAGAGCCCAGCAGCCAGTAAAGATTGTGAAAGGACAGCAGCTTCTGGCACTGAGGACTCTGACAGAGCAGCAGACTCGGACTCCGAGGAGGGAGAGAATCCCAAAGATGACCTAGATCCTTTCGCAAGCCAGGGCCAGACCGAAGCAACAAAGAGTGAGAAATATTGTATTCTGTAGGGATGCATTATTGTTTTGTCCATATGTAAGGGCTAAAGCAGGGTTTGAGCATGTGTCTCATGGCGTTCAGGTACTGGCTGGATAGCAGACTTCGGGGAGGTGAACTCAAAGGCTCCTGCAGCAGGAGTGGGCTTTTCTGCCTGGGACCCTCCAGACACCAAACCAGCTGCCACAGAGGCAGAGGAGAAAGGATGGGCCAAGTTCACGGACTTCCAGCCTTTCTGTTGGTGAGTTTGAGCGAAGTCTAAATTTAAGGAGCTTATTTGAGAAATTGCATCTTAAAGCTTTGTTTTGATCAAACTATTGTGATAAAATGCTATAAAATATATTTGCATCACCCTTTCAGTAATTACAAAACTACACATTTAGGCAAAATAAAGACATTGTGGTAATGGTTAACTGAGAATATATTTAAAGAAAAGCCCCAGCATGTATTTACAGCTAGAAGTTAAAAAGCATTTTAAACATTGGTTGTCCCAGTTGTTCCAAAAAATATTTCTATAGTTGTTGTTCTTTGTTTATTAAATAATTTGAGAAAAAAAAAATAGATACACACTACAATGGGAATAAAATTCCCCCTTAAATTTAAATGTCTGTGTTTTATTGGATGTACTGTATTTTCTGCGGGTTTTGTTATCTGTGTCACTTATATCCCCAGCTCTGAAACAGGCCCTAGATGTAGCTCTCCGGTGGACTCGGAGCTCAGCGGATCAGGCAACACCAAACCCAACCAGAACCGTAAGTTGCTGCAGCATGGCCAATTGACTCAGTGCCATGTTTATTTTTTGCGGTCCTTCAGGGTGGACCAGGACATATTTGCCTCTCCAAGAACATGAGCGTACAGCCATTGTGAAGTCAGATCATTTTCTTCTTCTCCGCTCTCTGCAGCGTGTGTGTGGAGTGTGTGTGTGGCGAGAAAAGCTCCACTGGTAGCGTCAGACAGCTCTTCCTCCAGCAGCTCAGACAGCGATGAGGAGGAAGGGAAGACAGAGTCTGCAACCGGCGAGATGGTCACCACAGAAACCATCACCACTGGGGCTGGAAAGGAGACAATTCGGCTCACCGTCGACGCCAAAAATGAAAGGGCAGTCTTCAGCAGGTAGACAAACTCACACACAAGTGATGTGCAGCTGCTCTCTTGTTTTGATTGGTGCAGAGTGTCGCTCTTCTCCTAGTCATACTTTAAAGTGTTTTTATAGAGCTCTTCTCCCCCCCCAATCTTTTTCACGCACAATTTTACTTCCACCTTCTCTGTTTTTCTTCTGATATTGCCCTCCTCCTGTCTGTTCCCTCCTTTCTCACCTCCCCTTGACTCCAGAGTATTCAGACCAGCAGTGAGACGGTATGTTTTGCTTGAGGTCCTTGCTCTGGAGTGTTCCTGAAGTTGTATGAAGGATTTAAAAAGGCCATCATAAGCACATACTATATGCCTCGTTTTTGTTTGCTTGTTGCATTTAACAGGATGTGATGTAACAATTACTTGCCACAATTCAGGACCAGCCTAATTCATCAAAATAATATACTAACTCAGAACTGGTGGCCTGTAGAGAACCTACAGGACCTCCGTCTCTTTGCAAGGCTCATCCCATATTCTCAACATGACCCTATAGTTCCTGATGATGACCCCCGGCATGAAACAGTCCACTCAGCATTAAAAAAAATCAAAAGGTGGCCTGTTATCTAAATTACACCGAAAGATTAGAGCAGCGTATGATAACGCTTTGTTTTTATGATACAGATTATTCTGGTCGCAGTCATAACATAAATGAAAGTGTATATGATTTGTTTTCTTTCAGAGCACCCACATTACTAACAGAATGTCAGATAGCATGCCATGAACAGAAGTTGCTACAAATCCAGCACATCAACATTCTAACAAAACGATACATTAGTAAGTTACTAACAAACAGTGCACTTACAAGCATGCTACAATTAAATATATCCGAGATGGAATCTGAGGGTAATTACCTTAGCCCAAACCTTAGCCACTGTGTGCCCAATTTACTCTGATGTTGGTCTGTCACAGCCAGCTATATGTCGGCAGTAACAGACGAGTGGATTCACACGTTGCTGTACGCGCTAGGCAAGGTACTGGCCAGTGGGGACATCTGAAAGCAGCAACTCTTGTGAAATTTAGCCAATAGCAGAAAGTAGCATCTGCAGTTTGTTCCTTACGTTAAGAGTTCAGGTGACAATCCCTGACTATGACCCTAGTTAGTTATATCTTCATTTGGTTTTTTGCAGCGAAGCAGATAAGGTGCCAATAGAAGGACTCTCCATCAAAGACAAGGGGAAAGGCAATGAGAAAGAAAGCAAAAAGGGAAAGAAACATGGGGACTGTCCCAACCCAACTACCACCAGTCCAACTAACCAGTCTGCTGCTGTCACACAGTAAGTGTGTGTGTGCGTGTGTTTGTGTAATAACAGACTTGAAATAATGTAATAAATTTCACTTTTCAATTTTCACTTCATTATGTAATAACAACCGTATTGTAATAAATGATTACACATTGCAGTGGTTATTACAAAATGTGAGAGTGACACTTCTCTTTTTAATGAAAATGTAATAATACATGTGTTGCACTTTTATAAGGACATTTTAAGGGTGTATTTATTGTGAACGGATGTAAAAAGGCGCTATTTAGAGAGTGATTGGACTTTTTGGCCATTCTTAACATTTCTAACTGCCAACTGAACATAATTCAAAAAATGATTTCACTAAATACAGTTTCACATAGTAAATCATCTCTGTATTCTCAGCTATGTACAATGTATCATATTCCTGCAATTGTTTCTATTCGACCAGCCCGTAACTTGACTGTTTTATAAAAGGATAACAATAAATAGACCAGTAAAGAGAAAAGTCGCCACTTTTTTATTTGGATGTCCAACCAGTGCTGAGGGTAAATGATAATGCCAATGGTGGAAATATCATTGCATCTTACAACTTCTGAGTTTCTTTCTAACACCGAACTAAGTCAGGTTTAGTTGCCTTTTCAACTCATGTAAAACACACTTCATTCATCTGGACAGAAACAATATAAAACTCACCAAACCCATCTTGGTTAGTCTTTCCATTTATCCAACAATCAGCAATTCTGGATTTGTCAAAATAAATCCTTAATTCACAGAGTAAGATGTGAAAACATGGCGGCTCTTCATGCTTTGTTTCCCTGCTGTTTCTCTCTGCCATGCCTGCTGATTATTCAGAACACTGTAACATGTACACTGTAAAAATCTTGGAAGGTCTCCACCGGCTATATAAGCTATAGCTTCAGCCTATAGTGGCCGCTCTCTCTGTTTTTTTCCTGTTTGTTTTTTTTATGCCTCCGCACTGGCGGCAGCCGTGTCCGGAGGCATTATGTTTTTGGGTTGTCCTTCCGATCCATTCTTGAGATTACAACATCTGAGGTATGCCTTTTTATGCCATATTTTTTCAAATTTTGCCAGTGGACTCAAGGATGAATTGATGACAAATTGAACAGATGTGTATGTAAGCTGCAAATTGACTTGTTGGCTGAGACAGACAAATGTGAGGCGGTAATCCTAGTTTCCCTCTCTTTAAAAGAGATGTTACTGGCTTGTTTAACTGTAATTCCTCTGTACTTTGAAGGTTATAACCCAAATTCTGTTCACTGGCATTGTATAAGGCTGGGGCCAGAATTGTCAGTGGTAGATATCTCAAAATCTTAGTGGAAAAAAAAAAAAACTTTCTGTCCATTTTATCATGTTCATAATTTTGTAATTATTTTGTTTTGTTTTGTTTTTTACTTGCAGAGAGATGCAGCCATCTGCTAATGGACCGGCCTAACGATGCAGCAAAGGCACACACATGCACACACACATGCACACACACATGCTTCATACCTGTCCATTCAACACACAGCAATGCCACCTTTGCTTCATGTAAGCAGCCCTCATTATGCCCTTTTTGTGTCTGAAGAATGGGAGCTGCTCAGTGTTTGGGTCAAACAGCCCTTAACAGTATGTATGCTGGGTAACACATGTCTACATATAGGTACATTGATCTCTCCTGCAGCGTCATGACTAAATTATAACTGAACCGCTTCAAAGAGGAAAGTATGATTTAAAGAACATTTCATCATATGAGAAACCCAAAGCCAAATTCTGTAACATATGAACTACTTCAAAATGTGATTTCCCCATTGATTTCCAGAGAGTGACAACACTCTTACCTGTTTTGATGAGCAGAGGTCACACTGAGTGTTTTAATGCCAGCCGTGGCACTTTAAGAAAAAAAATACCTAAGTCTGAAATAGGACCTTTATTAAATTCAGCATTAATTTCGTTTGAGAATGTCTGCTCTCCGGGCATTAAATCACAGCCCAAAGTGTTTTTCTATTAGAGCATTTGACTGTTTACACTTTAGTAAAAACAACTGTCTTCTTAGAATAATTAGCCAAGATTACAAAAGCGAAGATGCTTGCAAAGCTAGCTGCCATTTTCTTTTCAGCATTTCATACCAGGCAGATATTTTATTAGTGCAAATGTGTGAGTGATAATTTTTTTTTTTTGTATACATGCTACTAAAATCATTTCTCAATACAAGTAAGATTTCTTTGCTTGGATCATGCAGAACATAAACAACCCTTTTTTAAATTTGGAGCCTCAGATTTGGGAGCATCATGTGTCACTTCCTCCCTGTTGAAAAGTGTGTGTGTGTGCTGCTGTATCCATGTGTGCAGGCATGTGTGTGTATGTGTGTTTGAGCTCTGTCTGAGGTACAGAGAGCATTCTCAGGTCAAAGGACAGTTATGCGGATACAAAGAAAGCACACCTGTGTAACACACACACATACATACAGTGCCGTACACACATGTATACACAACTAAATACTTACACGCGTGCAAAAAAAAAAGCAGTGATGTTCACATACCGATTCATATCACCCTCAGAGCTGTTTAAATGTAATATTGTGAAATTTGAACATGTATTAGGTTGTGGCTATTCTTGGTAATATGTTAACGTAATATAAATGTAAACAGTATATATAAACATTATATCTATTTTTGGAATAAATCCAATGTATGGAAAGGCGGTTGTTTTGCAGGTTGCAACGTGTGTATTGTATGTGTGTGTTGTACTGTTGAAATGAGGCAATAATGATGTCTGTGTTTCAGTTAATGCCCCAGCATCAGTTCCTGTTCCTCTGCTTCTTGCTTCTTACATAGAGGTTGTGTGAGAGTGTGCGTGAATGTGAGTCGGTAGTCTGGGGTTTGTCCTCCTTATTATTTTCTTAAAGCATAATGCTGGTTTAGAGCTTGGGTCTTATTTTCATTCAGTTTTAAACAAAATACCAGGTTCACCAATCTTATTAGGAAGAGAAAACGCTGGTCGACATTGAAATAATACCAAAACTACTGTTTCAACTGATATTATTATCTTATACTTTTCCTGTGTTATGATGGATTATGATCGAGAGCTGAACAAATTTGTTGATTAATGTAAAAGTGGATCAACAGAAAAATATTAGGCAACAATTTTGCTAATCATTTAGTCATCAAGTAATTTTTCAGGAAAAATGTCAAACATTACCTAATTTCAGTTTCCCAATTTCCAACTAAAATGGCTTTAGGTTTTGGACTGTTGGTCAGACAGAACAAACAATTTGATGGTGTCTCTTTGGGCTTTAAGAAATTATGATGGATATGTTTATTTTTCCTGACAGTTTATAGCCCAACCAATGAATCCATTTAATAAGTAAATTACTCAGCGGATTCATCAATATTGAAAATAATCATCAACACTTTGAGTGAGCACACATTCATGTTTGCCTCAAAATACAGTTGTTTAGATAATCCAACTAAACTGTTGGCTTGTTTAAAAGCAGTTGGATTGCTGATCTTCTTTCTTTATGTTATTAACATTATACCTTGTTGAGTACAATCTAATTATAACTGATATACATAATGGCAAAAACAGGACCCAAGTTGTAATAACCCAGAATTATTCTTTAGGTTTGCCAGACAGTCATGCTTTACTTTATCTTTCTCCTTGTCTCTCTCTTTCTCAGGGCAGGAGTTGACTTTAATTGAATATATGCCTATGGAACGATTTACATAGATTGTTGTATTTATTTAAAAAGCACTTTTTTCAAGAAGCACTTTTGGTTTGTATTTGGTGGTGTCAAGTGCCACCACATTATTCCCCACTCAAAGAGGTGGGAATGTTTGACTTGAACGAGTGAATTATGTAGATACTTTAGAATACTTTTTCTTAAATGCTTTGCCAAAGTGTGTCTTCCCTCCAGTTTTACAACTGGCTTTCATATCTGTGAAGTAGCCTCCTTTCTTGCAATGGTATCACAGGACTGGATTAATCTAAAGCAGTCTTTGTTTGATCCCTCTCATGTTTTTTAGTCATGTGATGGCGTTATCAACAGTAGGAGAAGATTCCACATGTCAAAGAAAGACTCGGAAGATTCATCTTAGACCACAGATATTTTGCTTTTATCTGTTCAGCACTTTGAGATGTTTTGAAGTGGAGCTGTGTAGACTAAGCATTGGTATAAGTCAGGGTTAGAAAAGAAAAACAGGGCTGTGTTTCTTTATGTCAGGGTGTGTACAGGGTCAGATTATTTCATCCCATCCTTTGCCAAACCTAAGCACTGCGTCTGACCCTTACATTGTGTTTTGGTGCGTCTGTGTGTCTCCTTCACCGTGAGTGAGGTGCGTGTGCAGTCTAGCTACGGGTATGGTGTGATGTTATGCATAATGGCATGAGGTACAGTCATACAGTTATCTTTAAGTGCCATTAAGTTAGGACATTAGCCTCATTCACCTCATTGGGTATGTGCTGGTTTGTACAATGTAGGCCCAAAACTTTAATTCAGAGACAATGGATGTTAAATTGTTATTTCATCCTATTGTCTGTTCTGATGCCATTTCAAACTTTAAATCTTCCTCGCATTATAGCTCGATACATTTGTGAAGGTGAGTGTGTGCAAAAGGCAACCTTGTTGAAATGGCTTTTTTTTTTTTTTTTTTTTTGTAAAGTGGACTGATGCTGGTGTTTTTGTTTTTTTTCATTTAGGGAGTAATGTGTCTGTTTCCTGTTGTCAATTTTGCTTGTACATTCAGATATGAACCTAATAAATATGTCAGACCAAGAAGAAGCCTGTGTTTGTCTCACATTTACAGTCTGTTATAATACAAACACTATTGTACAAACAGAGGGATAGTGAGAGAGAGAGAGAGAGATAGCAGGACTTGGTCTATGGAGGCACAAAGATGTTTACCTTAGGGGCAGGTGAGCTGATGGATTATGTTGCCTACCGCTCCTCACTGTATGTCTCCTACACATGTGAGCCACACTGACAATTAAAGCTACACCATCTCCCTGCAGAGTAAACATAAACTTTCCTGTCACATAGATCTCACTTAGCTGTGAGTTCATGTAACATCGGGGGCGGAGCTGAACTTCCTTCTTTTGTGTTCATACACTTCACATATCCTCTTTTCCGCTTTGAGTCCTATCTATATATCAGTGCGCTTTGCCTGAGGGTGTGTGCTGTCACTCCCGGGCTCGGATACATCGTGTATGTCATCACATTCCTTAAAGTTTACAAGCGGAGCACAGATACTGAACACACACCTGCTGCTGCTCCAGCTTCTCCTTCTACTCCTCTCCCTGCCTTACTCCTCCTCATCCATCTCTGTCCACTTCCACAGAGAAAAAAACACCTTTATGTTTGCCATCAGCACCTGCCTGCTCTCTCTGTAGAGTGCACACGTGGGGAATAGAGTTTGTATGCAGTGGGTGGAAAGGGGAAGGCAGAGTTGTGTTTTGTGCTTTAACGGGTTGTGGAGAAACCTGCCTGTCTGCTCAGAGCTGGGAGAGGAGGAGCCTGTGGGGTGTGGGACTCCAGACAAAGGAGACATATACTCACTGACACTGGATCACTGGAGCAAAAGGAGAGGCACAAGAGACAATCCTCAACGACTTTCTTTTTTGTGTTTTGGAAAAGTTTGTATTTTTTTTTGTTTGCCAGCTGTATGGATTCCTTTGTGAGTTAAGATATGTTTGTGCTGGAGTAGTTCTTCCCATATCCTGTCTGTAGCGTGTAGAAGTGTGTGGGTTAGTATGTTTGGGATGGAAAAGTGGGGCTGGCACAACCTACACATCTGCTCTTAGCTTTACGCCATGGGGGGTTGCCATAGTTACCCCTCGGCTACGAAGGCAGACAGTCAGACTCTTCAGCCTTCTGACATCAGCTGTGAAAAACTGTAAGTTGTATTTCTTTCTCTTAACTATCTTCATCAGCGTTACACTTCTACTCATGTTTCAGTTTCCTTCATCTTTCTATAGTCCCCTTTATATACTCTAGTACTCTGACTGAACATAAGTTAACATACAGAAAAGCAAGATGTAGTTATAGTAATGGATAGTGTGTAGTCAACATGACTGGAAAGCTGGCCACACATGGTTTACTCAGGAATGTTCTCCAGATAAAGTTGTGTGTGTCAGTGTGTGTGTGTGTGTGTGTGTGTGTGTTACATATTTGTCTGATGGCATCAGTTAAGGTGGATTCCTCTAACAGCGGGAACACATGTTGAGAAGTAGTAATTTGGACCAAGATGAGGAAAGACTCTTGTTTATTTTAGAGATAATTTATGGCCTTTTTATGCCTTTGTTGGAAAGGACAGTGATAGATATACAAAAAGGGGGAGAGAGGGGGGATGACATGCAGCAAAGGGCCTTGGGTTGGATTCAGCTACCAGGCCGCCATGTATGACTGGGTTTTTAGCACAATTTGCTATGCAAATATTTGCTCTAGGATGAATCTCCATGAGTCCAGCTGGCTGCCCCGGAGAAGGCTGTTTATTTCACCATTAAGGCCAAGTTTAAGGTAAACGGATGGCTGAGAGCAGGGTCACAGAGGAGCGTGTTTACACACAAACACAACATTACAAGTAGCTCCGGGTTCATTGTGTTTGTGTGCTGACAACTGGTAGCCAAGAGGCGGGAATTGAGTTAACACCATAAGGCTGGAACAAAACAGGATGTTAACAAAAGATGTTCCTGTGGACATTAGAGAAGTAAGGCTAGGATTTACACTACTGTACCTTTGTACAGCTAATGTTTACATTCCTCTCTATCACTATTCCTCCCTCTCTACCTACTCTGACCTTTAGCTAGAACAAAGACCTGGTGTTTAGACCATTAAACAAATTCTTCCTGACCAAACAGACATTTAGACCAGGGCGAGTGAAACCCCATAGAGAGCACAGTGTTTCCCTTATCAGAGTAGGCAAGGTCACACTGAGTAAACTCTCAGCTGTTCTGTTTGTAGACATCTAAAAACTGTCTACACACAACAACTGTGTGCAGCAGCTGCCTGATTCCATTAGACTTTGAAATATTCACTTACATCAAAAGCCCTCTTTAAAAAAAACTGAGTAGAGAATTCCTTATCCTCATCATCACAGTACACTCTAGCTGGTCACCTTGTTTGCATAAAGTCAAATCATGCTGCCGAGTTTGACCTTCCACTACATGTTGGTGTTCCCCAACAACATCATTCATTTTCTGCACTCACTTCTATAGTTATCACAAGTTCCCAAGCTGCCAGTCACATGTGACTGATTATAAAGCGCTACCTGTAGCTTATCAGTTGTTATTTGAACTGATGTAAGAGAGCCACAGGCCTCAGCACTCGGCTTTGCACATTATCATGCACAATGTTGGTCCTTTCAGTCATTTGCTTTGTAGCACTGACCACTGCAGCAGTGGGCTTCATTATCAGTAATTACTTTGGCTCTTAATTGACTGCCTTCATTAAATGAACTGCTGGTTTATTGGACTTATAGCTCTGCAGTTACAGCACTGTTTGTATGTGTTTGCATGTGTGTGTGCCAGCCACAGAGGGCAAGACAGATGAGGGAGCATAGGAGATAATAAAACATGTTATCTACTGACTGCAGCAGGATTAATAAATCCACTGACCTATTGATTGTTTTACACAGCAATACTTTCTGTCATCTCTTTCTGTCTCTGCTTCATTAACTCTGTACTATCTTCCCCCAAGGGGAATTAATAACAATAATCTGGAGGAGCGGCCATATCTGCAGCAGCAGTTTGTGTGTCAGCAGATCCCACACACAGACATGTTTGCCCTCACAGCACTGCCGCCTGGCATCGACAAGGCGGAGTGGCTTGCCAGCAACAGTGAGTAGACCACCTTAAATACTGCAGATTTTGGATTGTTGGTATCCCCTTTTCTCCTGCTCCGTATCCTCCCCCACACACTGACATAGGAAATGTACAAAGTGTCATTTTTCTCATTAATCTCTTTCAGCTGTGGCATTTTTCAAGCACATAAACCTGTTCTCCAGTGCGCTGTCTGAGTTCTGCACTCCCAGCACCTGCCCAACTGCCTGTGGACCAGACAACACGTAAGTTACTGAGCATTATCTTTGTCCTAATAGTATCTTGTCATTCAGATACATTAAGTTTTATTTGCAGAGTTTTGGAGAAATCCAGAGGGGGTCATATATGAAATACTTTCAACCAAAGTAATTTTCCTAAAACCATAAAAAAATGTTGACAGTGCAGTTTGTGTATTGTTGTAAGTAACTGGGAGGTTGTTTCTGGGTACCAGAGAAAATATTCCACAGCATTCACCTCCCTTACTAAAAGGGGAACTGCACCAATTTTACATATCACAATCCGTCAGGTATTGGGAAGTACTTATATGAAATATATTGTATAAAGCCTTTGGTGACTCCAGAAGGAACTTTGTGATATATTTGCTAAACTTCCTCAAGTGATGTCACTTGAGTCAGTGTCAGTTGTGGCTGAAGACTACATGTTTGAAACTGAAAAATAATTTGGGGGTGTGGTGAGGTTAACAGACATCTGTAGCTCGCTCCTCATCTCTGCTTGATGCCATTGCTGCTTGATGTTACATGAGCTGCTTCTAACATAATACAACCAAATCTCAAACTGAAGTCTTGGCAGTTGAGTTGGATTGTGGGCAATGTATGTGCCAGGTTTTGACAAAGAAGAAGAATGGGTGGAATAAAAAAAGAACTCTGTGGTTCTGCTGCATCATGAGTTTGACAGTGTCTTAGGAGTGCAATGATAAATCGGTGAATGGGACGCTGGCAGGAGGAGATCTCAAAGCCTCAACATTTTTATTTTTGTGACTTGGGTGAACTGACCTTTGCAGATTTATAAAGATTTTTTTCTCCAGTCTTTCACAGCTAAAGCCCTGTTTGCTTTGTAGCAAAAGCACTGCATATGACTATATAGATATATCTTCTTGTCAGCCAAATTAAAATGAAAGAGAAGAGGAAGAATATGTTTTAAGTATTACCTGTACAATGTTCAAATAACTGCTAAACTTGAGGCATGATAGCGAAAGTTCATTTTTGACCATGGAAACACATAAAGTTACTTTTATAAGGCTGAACACAGCATGTCGTGTCTTAATGACTGTTTTGTGTTGTTGTTGTTGTTGATGTTGTCAGGGTTTATGTTTGGACCGATGACCACGGCAGGAAGCTGAAGTGCTCTGCACCACTTTACTTTGACTATGCCATGTCATACATTCAGGAGCTGCTGACTGATGAGGATGTGTTCCCCACAAAAGCAGGTAAAAGGCATGTCATTTATGCTGCATTGTTCTGCATCACGTTCCACATTCCCAAAGCCATTATCTCTTTTTCTCTTTTTTCAGGTGCAGTGTTTCCAACAGGCTTCGTCTTTCTGGTCCAGAAGGTGTTTTTGCTGTTTTTCAGGACTCTGGCTCACATTTACTGGTCTCACTACAGACAGACATTGGCGCTGGGCCTGCACCCACACCTCAACACACTCTTCGCGCATCTCACACTTTTTTGCCGGCAGCATTCCCTGTTGGAGCCGGAGGACACTGAGCCATTGCAGGACCTCATCACAGCTCTGGGACAGCATGGCTGGACCTAAAGAGCAAACACGCATATTATACACCCACATTTTCATCACACACTTACATACTTGTTATGTCTTGTTAAAAAGCTATATAGTGTCTCGCTCCACTCTGGGTCAAACTTAAATTTACTTCACAGTATGGATTTTTTTTTTTTTTTTTTAAGTCTGGAGTTTTAAAATAGACAATAAAATACTGTTAACAGTATTAGGGAGAATGAAAGAGTCTGTTTTGTATCAGACAAGAAAAGAAGTATCTTGCTCCAGTTGTATATAGTTGTCGTCAGTTATTGTGATACTGTGTGAATCTGTGATTTTGCATTTTAGTGTATTTCAACATAATGGTGCATTATTATATTTTGTTAAGGTCAAGACCTTCAAGGTCATTCAAGTCTTCCTCATAGACTTAATTCTGTAATAAAAAAACAACAAAAAGCGTCCAGTTCACAGTCAATACAAACAAAATGTGGCGTCATTACATTTTGAACATTTGCAAAAACCCATAAGGGTGATGTGTTGATACAAATGTGATTACATTAGCGTGACTGCATCAATATGGAACGACAAAGCCAATCTCTGCATCTGCATTATGTGCTCTGTACATTTATGACAGGCCATTTTCTGTATATAGATTTAAAATAAAAGATATATGCTCTCTTAATTATCTAGAAGCCATCAAATAACAGCATGTCTACATTTAGTTCAATACGCTGCAACTATCTCTTGTGTTTTTTCTTGGTCTTGCAGTAACTGCTGGTGCTGTAAATTCAGCATGTCTCCAGGTCTTTAGTTTGAGAGCAGCACCACCTGCTGCCAGCACAGGAAAGCAGCATGTAGTATGTCATTTTTTAACCTTAACTGTAAGCTATATTGTACTGCAGTCTGTAGGCATAATGTTTGTTTTGTTGGCTGCAGCCTATTGGATTTGAGATAAAACAATGACTATCCAGGTAAAGTGGTGAGTTTCAGCTTCTATGATGTAAAGACATTAACATCCAGATTGTCATTATTGTTAGTAACTTTTAAAATGGCAGGACTCTGTATCAAAGGGCCATGAGTCCTACTCTACTCCCCTATTACAGATATGAACACCCTCAAGGACCCTTCAAGCTGGAAAGACAGCACTTACGTTATCCTTTTGTCATCTTTTCATTTCAAATCTTGGAGTGAAGCCAAAAGAAGAGAAAATGTGCCACTAATCAGAAAACATTCTTCGTCTTCAGAAATAAAATTCACGGCCCGATGCCTCATTTTACTTCTGCATCCATTACGACAGCAAACTGATGGGATGTAGGTTGGTGCAGGAATTAGAGAAACTGTCTCTTTCACCTGCCAGATCCACAAGTTCAAGTTCCCATTTTGGCATACCGCACACTATAAAAGTTCTTGAGTAGCCGTTAGTGAATCTCCAACCCCGGGCCACTTAAACCTCCCCCTGGAGTGTTACCAGAGAGTAACTACCAAATGCAGAGGTTAGGCCAACTGAGGCAGAGACATGTTAGGCCCTACTGCCTTAGGTGAAAAGGAGGTGTGCATTTAAGTGCTCTGAAGGCAACCTACTTTTTTAGTCGGTTTTGGTAAAAAACCGACAAAGAAAAACCAACTGACTGTTTCATCAAAACAGTCAGCAGTTGCAGTTGCATGTCCCCTGTGTCCCCATATAGAATGTAGTAAAAAGTCATGAAAAAGTCATACTATAGTAGGTCAAAAAGTAGAAAAAAAAGTCTTAGTGTAGCATGGCAAAAACAGTCATAGTATAAAGCATATGAAATAGTCATAGTAGAGCATGTCAGAAAGGTCATTGTATAGTACGACAAAAAAAGTCATAAAAAATCATACTATAGTAGGTTGAAGAAATATTAAAAAGTCAAAGCATATTATGGTGAACATTGTCATATAAAAGTCATAGCATAGTAGGTTGTAAAAAGAAAGAGAACAGTCATAGTATAGTGCGTTGACAACAGTCATAAAAAAGTCATACTATAGTGTGTCAAAAAAAGTTATTAAAAACGTAATGTGGAAAATAGCCATAGTATTAGTATTTCAAAAAAAGCATAAAAAGTCATAGTATAGCATGTAGAAAAAAGTCATAATTCAGTCACAGTATAGTATGTTGATAAAAAGTCATAGTATACTGTGTCAAAAAAGTTTTAAAAAGTCATAAAAAGTAATATTATGGTATGTTGAAAAAAAAGTCATAGTAAAGCATATCGAAAAAAGGCATAGAAATTGTCAAACTTTAGTATTTCAAAAAAGTAATATTATAGTATATCCCCCAAAAAGTAATAGCAGGTCATAAATTTAATTAACAAGTACGAAAGTATGTCAAAAAAAGTAAGAAAAAGTCATAGTATAGTATGTTGAAAAAAGTACAGTATAGTATGTCAAATAAAGTAATGAGAAAGTCATACTATAGAATGTTAAGAAAAGTAAAAAAAAAATGCATAAAAAATCCAAGTATAGTATATTAAAAAAAGTCATAGTATAGCATAAATAAAATTGTCATAAAAAATCAGATTATAGTATTTCAATCAGGAGAGACTTCAATAAAATTTAATAATAATTTATTACACATGCATAACAGAAGATAACAGAAAAAAAAGTCATGGAATAGTATTTAAAATATATATCATAGTATTTAAAATATATATCAGTATGTCGAAAAAATGTGGAAAAATGTCATAAACAAGTCATATCATAGTATTTAAAAAAAGTCACAGTATAGCATGTCGAAAAAATAGTATAGCATGTCGAAAAAAAATATAATATGTCATAGTCATAGCTCATCATAAAAAGTCATATTATAATATGTAAAAAAAGTAAACAAAAAAGTCAAAATATAATATGTAGAAAAAAGTCATAATTAAGTCACAGTATTGTAAAAAAAAAGTCATAGTAGCTCATCTAGTATATAGTATGTCAAAAAAGTTAAAAAAAAAAAGTATAGTATATTAAAAAAAAGTCATACAAAATCATAGTATAGTATGCAGAAAAAAGTCATAGCAGAGCATGCCGAGAAAAGTAAAAGTGTAGTATGTCAAAATACTCATGTCTGGGCAAATAAAACCCCTCGCATCTCCAAAGCCCACTTACAGAAGAATGTTAACAGGGGTGGCCTTGGCCTTCCTGTATTTAGGCATTATTATTGGGCTGCAAATGCGAGGGCTCTCAAAAAAATATGGTTCCATGGTTCCCCTGTTGATGACTGGTCTGCTGCATCCCCACTTTGGTTGAAAATCGAATCCATGTCAGTCTCAGGAACCTCTCTTCCAGTGCTGCTCTTTTCCAAAATACAGCCTTGCTGCAAATTACTTGGTCAGAACTTCCCTGAAGTTCTCATAGTATGTCCAAAATAGTCATCATACAGAATGTAGATAAAAGTCATAGTTTAAAGTATGTAGAAAAGAGTAATAGTATAGTTTGTCTGAAAAAGTCATAGTAAAGCATGTCGAAAATAATCATAGTATAGTATGTTGAAAAAAGTCACAGTTTAGTAGTGTCATTAATATAATACTGAGCAGCACACCATCATATGTTACTTTAAAGTAATTTAAATAAAAAAATATCTTTATTTAAAAAAGGGGTCTGTGAGATTTCTGCCTGTGTTAACTTTGTGTTTAAAATTCTGTAGTACGGTAGTACTACAG